>NC_068283.1:45116449-45298953 GCF_025860055.1 Xyrauchen texanus | reverse complement strand
GGATCAATTTTGAGAGTTTGCTGAATTTGTTTTATATAGAAAAGTGTCCAAAAACCTCCCGAGACACACTGATGTTTTTCTTTGAATGTACTCGTCTCAAAAATCATAAAAATACTAGAACTTATATCGATTTAATATCTAATTATGAAAATGATCCACATGGACACTAATATTGCATTACTCTTCTTGTGCACAGTCGGTGTATGTGCGCTCTCACTCGACTCAAACACGTCTGGCCCAAATGAGTTTGTTACTGCACACTACATTATTACTCTGTTGGTATATACTGTAGATGTTGCAGAAACAGGAAGTGTAGTATAGTAGTATGTAATTCTGAACTCTAGTTTCTAACATGCTTCACATTCAATGTGACACTCTGAACATATCTGTGATGCTGTACGGGAAAACAACTTGACATCAATATGAGTAATAAAACACTCAGAGTCACGATTTCAATCATTTTGAGATCATTTACTGAAGTTTTTGTTTCATACATGCACAGAATAGAAGTGAAGAAGAGCTGGTTAACAAAAGAGACTTCAGTTATTATAGTCACATGCACAATATGATTCAAAGTGTCATTGTTATTAGTTTTTCTAAACATGAAATATTCTAGATCCGACTTCTTATGAACAATAATGATGTATTAATCATGTTCTCATTCTAAGGTTTAGTAGATTATATGCAGGGGTCAGAGGTCATCTATCAGTCATGAACACTTTTCTGAATGTGTCTGAAGTTCCAGTTATTTCACTATAATAGAGTCACATGTTAAAATAAACTTTAAACAAGAATAAAACTACTGTAGATGATCTAGACAGAGTATCTTGTGAGTTTTCTTCACTGCAGACTTTATTCTGGTCGTGTTTGTGGAATGAAGACCTCAACATCTGCAAAACACTTGAGCAAAACAAGTCGAGAAACAACAAAAGCCAAACAGGACGACTCTGAAAGTATTTCATTAGTAGAACTTGAAGCTTGTAAAATATACGTCTAAAACATTAATGATTACAAATATCAAATATATCAATGTTTTATTTAATGAATCATGAAAGAAAGTAAAAATAATAATGAAATCACTCAATTCTATATGATTTAATAAATGGTGAATCAAGTGGTTAATTGATTATTAATTATATGAATATTATTGATCATGTATGAATAAATGCAGTAAAATAAAAATGCATATTCTCTAAATGAATAATCAATGTTATTACAGACCCTCAGTCACCCCTCAAATAACATACATTACTTTACATGTAATAAGAATGATGATTAAAATAAAGATAATAACAGACAATCATAAAATATTGATTAACAGTAAATGAGATTAATATAAGGAGAAAATGTAAAGCAAAGAGATTAAAAATGCACAAAACTAAAGATTGTATTTCAGTTAGTTGATCCCAGAGAAACTGATGCTATTAGAGACGTCATTAACTCAGTCACCATCAGCTTGTAGATAACTCAAACATGATAGAGGAGGAGTTATGTAGATGAGCAAATGAATGCGTTAATTAAGTTACTGAGGTGCTAAATTAACACCAGATGGTGTGTGACGTTTACTTAACACGTGACGACACACACATCTGCACACACACACTCCGCTGCGCGTCGTGACCACATGATCACCTCAGGTGTGCATTATTTTTAAAAAAAATTCAACAGGCCGGAGTCAATTATCCTTTACATATGTAATATTTGTTTGTTCATATTCAGCACCTTCCACGGTTCATACGGACATTTATATTTGATATTATATTCTGTAATTAAAGAGCTTCTTAAACTGCTCTATTAGTTTATATTTATTAAAAGTATTTATTCAGACTCTCAATAACATCTTGCTTTGAGTGCTTCTTCCACTCATCTGGAATCTGACTCGAGCCCTGGAACTTTTTATCATAAAACTTTTCAAGATCTTTCTGGAATCTGCACACAAACCACTTCCAGTACGGCAGCTCAGAGACGTCAGGAGTGATGCTCCAGTTAGCATAAACACCTCCTGCTGTTCTGTATTCTTTGTATTTATATGACTTATCTGATGATTTAAATGTTTTACCACTTGCCACTGAAGTTGTACAAATATCAGCACTGAGATCCCGTGTTCCTTCATTATGGCATCCTTTCAGTCCATTGACTCGATGAAAACTAACACTGTGATCTCCAGTATGGTCTTCTAGTGTGTTGGTGCAGACTGCTCCACAGAAAGGACACTGAACCCAACAGCACTGAGAGAAGTGATCAATCAGAATCTCATGTGGTCTGTATTTACAGTCCAGAATTACTGGAAAAGTCTCTGTACTGAATTTACTGCTTATGTCAGATATTACTGAAGGAAGTTCTTTTCTCATCACATCTTCTAAGAGATTGATATTAACATCATCACGACTGCCTCCACTGAAGTCTTTAACAGAGAATATCAGCACATCTGGGAGCATCTGTGTGAAACACTTCAACCACAAATCAACATCTCCACTGTTCACTTGAACATGTTCAGTAGATTCATGAGCTGCTTCAACATCTCCACTGTTCACTTGAACATGTTCAGTAGATTCATGAGCCGCTTCAACATCTCCACTGTTCACTTGAACATGTTCAGTAGATTCATGAGCCGCTTCATCATCTCCACTGTTCACTTGAACATGTTCAGTAGATTCATGAGCTGCTTTCATGATCTTCAGCTGCAGGAGTTTGATGTTCTTCATCATGTTGGGCCGAACACTGACACTGAACTTATCAGTGATGTACTGACTGACTTCAGCTCTGATGAAACTCTTGAAGTGATCTCTGGGATGTTTAATGTAGTTCATGTATTTGTAAAAGTTCTCCTCTTCTGCCAGTGTCTTCAGGATGTGTTTCTCCAGTTTAGATCTGTTTCCATTCAGTGATTCACAGTTTGTTCTCATTTCATCTGCTAAATCTCTGGCAGTGTTTTTGTAGACACTCTGTTCAATGAGATCTTTCAGTTTCTGACAGATGATCTCACCAAAAACAGCAGCTGATGTTGCACCTTTACAATATTTCTGGAAAACACTGAAGTACTCTCCTCTCTTCTTCTCCATGTAGAGAACAGGATCATTGGCGTCTCTGAACAGTCTGTGTTGGTCAGTGAAAGTCTTGTTTGATCTCTTACAGATAGAAAGCACCAAATCCATGAAGAAGTCATTCTTGAACAGATATTTCACTGGTCCTTCCTCATGATCAGTGAGTTTTGCCTTTATATAGTCTGTGAGTTCATGAATGTAGATTTTGTTGTAGCCCATCTTTGAAATGTTGAATGACATGATCTTCTTGTCTGTCTCATGAGCAATTTCACTGACTAATGTTCTTATTTGTGTTTCATCCTCTTTAGACAGAGCAACACCCAACATATCTTTAGCTCCTCTGTAGAGGTTTCTAACAGGTCCTGTAACTCCACTGGATTTCTTTAACTGCACATAATCTGAATAACTCGGCACACAGAAAATATCTCCGCTCTCCCTCCAGTGATCTACAGGAGCACTTTCATTGATGTCACTGAGGAGTTGTTTCACATCTGTTAATATGTCAATGTCTTTGATTTGAGGAGTGTCTCTAATAATCTTCTTCACATGCTCTTCCCAAAAGCAATCAAACTCTTTCTTCAGTGTTTCTTCATCTTTTGGTTTGTCTTTGAGTTTTAAGGCGAGTGTTTTGCTCTTTTTAAAGAGAGTGTTTTCATGATGTGTCTTCTGAGCATCAATCTTTTTCTTCAGATCTCGCTGTTGAAGAATCTCATTTAATTTTCTTTTTGTTTCTCTCACAATGTTTTCTTGAAGATCTTTGATTTTTATCTCAAATGAAGTTTTCCACTGAATCAGTATTTCTTTATCTTTGTCTTCATTAAAGAAATCTGACATTGATTTTTTCACTTCTTCACTTTTCTCTTTCAGTTCTCTTTGAAGATGTGATTCATCAACCTCATGAATTGTTTCATTTTCTATTTTGTTTTGTAGTTTGTTCTCAATTTCCAGCATGGCACTGTGGAGACTCCAGGTCCACTTGCTGTATTCAGTCTCCAGTTTCCTGTAAGCTGAAATCTCCAGAGAATTTCTGAAGCTGAACACAAATCGTTCATTCAGTAAAGCCTCCCAGAGATCTTTAATCCGACCTTTCAGGTCTTTCAGCATCAAGCCATCTGATTTTGAGGACTGTTTAAGAATTGTTTTCTTTAATTCTTGAATATTTTCACAGTAGTTTGGGTTTGGTGGTGCCATGGGTGGGCTGCCCTCCCAGAGGTGTGAAAAAAACTTCACATCATTCTGAACATTAAATGCAATGACATCACTGAAACTTTCTGCATCACAGACTTCATCTTTAGCAGCAAGTTTTGTCATTTCATCCAGTTTCTCCAGCAGTCGTCTCCTTCCCTCCATGTTTTTCTCTCCAGCTGTGACGTCTGAAACATTCTGATGCACAAACATGCAGCTGGGATTCAGTCTGACCTTCTTCATCCTCAGGAAGGCCTGAACAACAATCTGAAGAGTGTCCTGCATCTCAGATGGGTTTTCTCCAAAGATGTTGATCAATGTCAGTTGCCCAAGACCCACAACAAATGTGGCCAGTTCATTGTCATGATGTCTCGTTGATCTTCCAGCCAGTTCTGGAGCACGAAGTCCCTCAGTATCAACCACCAGAATATAGTCAAACTTCAGCTGTTCTTTCATCTCCTCTGACACTCTGACCAGCTGCATGAAAGCTCCTCTGGTGCACCTGCCAGCACTGACGGCAAACTGCAGTCCAAACATGGCATTCAACATGGTGGATTTCCCAGAGCTCTGAACCCCTAAAACTGACAGTACAAACACTCTCTGGTCTCCCAGTTTCTTGATGAGTTCATCTAGAACAGCAGAGATCCAAATCAGAGGAACATGAGCAGCATCTCCATCCATCAGCTCCAGAGGAAATCCAGAGATCATCATCTCTGCTGCAAGACTCGGGAGAGAAGAGAAGTGAAACTGCAGACCTTCCTTGTTCTTCTTCACAGATGAACATGATTCATAGATCTGACCGATCTCTCTCAGGATGTGCTCCAAACCAAAGGTTGCAGCCTGAAGCTCCTCAGATATTCTCTCTAGTTCTGTTTGATCAGTTTTAAGTTGTTCTCTTTGTTCTGTTTTGAGTTGCTTAGACTTATTTTTCTCTTTCAGGTGTAAGACTGTTGACCACTGATCATCATATTTGTGATGTAGATCAGAAAGTTCAGTTGAGGTGTGTTCATCCATGAGGATCCCAAGCCATTTCAGGAAAACAGTTTTATTATTTGCAGCATATTTTTCATTCATTTCATTAATAAAGTACTTCATGAAGTCACTAAGCACACACTGATGCTGCTGTTCACGGATTTCCTTCATCTCTTGTTGTTTTTTACTGGTTTCCATTTCTGGTTCACCCCCTCGGGGTCGATGTAGTTCTTTGTTCTTCTGACACCACTGATGCCACAGATTTCCCTGACAGGGCAGAAAAAATTCTTTGATTTTTGTCAGATCTTTATCCTCCAGTAATCTCATCATCTGCTGTGCTGCTTCTTTTCCTCTCCTGCAGTCTTCATCATCATCTTCATCTACTCTGATATCTGAGTGTTTGGACACATCAAGTCTGAAAATGGAAGATGATCCTGAAGATGAGATTGAGAGACAATCATTTATAGCTCTTCTGAGTTCTTCAGATACATCTGACTGATTTCTGTCTTTCAAACCAATTTTGTATTTTTTTGTTTTCTTTGTCTGATTTACAGCAAATGTTTCCTCAAATGACAAATGAGTGGCTTTGAGTCCTTGATGAGTTTTTCAACTTTTGTCATATTTTTGTCATTCTTGTTTAGTTGTGGTAAAAGAACAACATTGACTGAGGACATTTCAGTGAGGATCTGCAGCTGTTTCTCATGGTCTCCTGCATCTCCATGTAGATTACAGAACGCAACACAGTCAGTAAATGTATCTGTGTTTTTTCCAGACGGGCAGTACCAGGCGATCTCCACCACTCCATCCATCAGTACTCTGGTTCTGCTGCTGCCTGGGCAGTTCCTGTGGAAGAACGTGTTGTGTTTCTCATTGATCAGACTGTTCATCAGCTGAGACTTGGATGAGGACACTGAGCCAAACCTGAAGAAACACACCATTGGAGTTTCTGCCTTACAGACTGACTGGACTTTACTGATGATTTCACCTGCATCATCAAATGTCTTCCAGCTCTTGTTGATTTGTCTGAATGTCCAGAGAGGAAACTCAATGTGTTGTGTGAATGGATCAGGTACAAGCAGAGGCAGAGCATACTGACACTGAGACAGTTTAGTCACCATCAGCTGCTTCAGGAAACTATCAGCACAATGAAACACGGCCATCTGAACATCCATTGGGTGAACAGGATCTGATCTGCTTGTTTCTTCATTAGACAAAGACATTTCTCTGAAAAAATCACCTTCATCATCAGACGAGTCATTGTCTTTTTGTTGTGTGTGTTCTTGTTTTTTGGTCTCTTTAGTTTTAATGTATCTTGCTCTGTAGTTCATCAACAGTAGTTTTTGTAGGAATGTCTGAAACAGTTCCTCTTCAGCACAAGACTCTTGAGACTGTGATGAATCTGCAGTTATCTGAAGAACATCTTCTCTTTCCAGTTTGTTTTGCAGTTTGCCCTCAAGATGAAGTCTCTGAAACAGATGCTCTCTATTTTCTCTTCTAGTCTTTTCCTGTTGTAATTCTTGACCTGGACTGACTCCTGTTGTCCCAAAGTTCATGTTTACTCCCTATTTAATAGACAAAACAATAATAATAAAATATAACAATAATACACTTTGAACATTATTTTTCAGTATAGAAACAACATTCCTGTCCTTATTTACCCAACATTAAAGAATTACAAAAACTGAACAAAACGTGATGATCACATTGTAAAGTGTCGTGGAATCTATCACATATTCAGGTCTTTAGAGAACCGGCACATACATTATCACAAATGGATCTAAAAAGTGTAAAAACAGTGTAAAATTTCAAAGCAATTAGAAAATAATATAATAATATATTCTGATATATTTTTATGTTTTATTTTATTTTAAATCAGGACAAATTTAGAACAGGATTCATTACTTTCACACTGAAATTTCATGAGACACAACTGTCTGTCAAACACATATTGAGTTACATATAAGCTACACATGTGTATTTTCTCACAAAGTCTTAATAAATGCACAACCTATAAAATTTCAGCAGCACACCCAAATTACAACATCCATATCAGACTGTTCTACAGCTCATTTCTATAGTTTACTTCCACTTTGATTCTTCATCAATTGACAAAATATAAAGTCAATCACTGAAACAGAGAACACCTTGAGTAAAACACAACATGTATAATATGTGTATAATACGTGTACACTCATATGAGACAGGGACTAAAACAAATAGTTTTTCATTCTGGTTTTAGCGATCTGAGGTGTCCTTTCCGAAATGTTACTGGTTAGAATGAAATAAAAGAACAGTTCATCAGTGGTGAGTGTAATATTGCCCCCCCCCCAGCTCCGCCCCTGTGGTTAATAACGTTCTTTATAATGAGAGTGCATTGTGCTAATAATCTTTGAAAATAACAATAACATCAAATCATCCAATGCTGGGATTTATTTGTATTTTGTTCAGAGACAGATGCAGTTGTAACCTAAACATTTTATTTGTGTATTTAACATTTTTAATTATTATACAGCAACACTGCAGCACTCATATTTTATTTAACAGATCTGTCAATCTGTGATGTCTGACAGGTTACATATTTTATTCTTTCTACAGCATAACTGTATTAATATGCATTCTGGCACATGATGCAATCAACACTTAAAGATACCAGTGAAATTTATCACAGTGAAAATATGCTAATGTGATAATGTGTTATTGAACACACAAGTTCAGTTATTTAATAATTGGTTTAATAATTATCATTATTTCCAGAACATAATTGAAAGTTTAATTTAATCATCAAAATGTTGTCTAATCAATTATTTCTTAAAACCTTTCATTTAACCTTTTAACGTCATTGCAGTCTTGCTTGTGATTCATTATATTTATTATTATTACTACAGAGAATATTACTTCACATTTTACTATACAGTTGTATTATTAATATATTAACATTCAGTTTTGTATTTAATTTCTTGAATTTCAAGCATCTAGATTTTATTTTGAATCGTGCTTTTATTATGACGTGTGTTTTTGCAGGAAGCTTCACTTTTCTGAATGAACAGTTTGTGACATGGTCCAGTGTGATCATTCAAGACTTTAAATCATGTCTGAAATCTCATCTCTTTACACTGTCCTCGAGTCTGACAAATGAAATGTAGGACACAGTTTTGGAGTGTAGGCCTTGCCCCACTCAAAATGGCAGCGGAGACAGCATGGCCCTTTGTTCTATGATCAATGGTGAGGCATTGAACTCGGTTTTCCAGAATGCGTCATAGCCGGATAGGAAGTCCCGCCCATGGACCAAATCTCAAACGTCATTGGTCAAAAGCGGGCTATGACCGATTACATCATCATCAATCTAGCGGACAGATTCGATTTTGGCCTCTCTGCCTATAGCTGCACAAGCCTGCGGTTTAAAGTGACACGTATCTACATGTACAAAGGAATTTCCCTCCTTCTGGACAAAGAGAGACCATGTTTTTCTAACCTCACCATTTGGCCACGGTAGAGTAAGATTCCAAGATTAGCTTTGTTCCAGTTGTGTTCATTTCATTTTCACTGTGAGACAACAGTGAATTTATTTAGAAAACGGAAAAGGCGACGAGCTTCCCTTCTCAATCGTTTTCTCTCAACGTTGACTACCTCCTGCATGTCTCTCAATCACTGGACCCGAGAAATAATGCAGAGACACATCTTTTCGCTGACGAGCGTAAGACAAAGGACCGAATCCAGATAGTTTTCTCCTGACTGCTCAGTGCAACAGGAATTCAACAGATTTAGTTTAGAAACTGTGACTTTTCTTATAAAGCTAAATCATATTTTTGATGCTGAATGTTTGATGTTTTGTTTACAATTGTATGTTTAACTATGATCGCTAATTGCTGTTTTGATTTGTGAGATCGTCATTTTTGGGGAAATGTTATTTTATTGAGTGATCTGAACTAACGATTCAATCACGCTGTTTCCAGTGTGTATCCTCTGTTAAATTGCATGAGCCCGTTTGTTCGCTCTCTCTCACACACACTGAAATTCACAGAGCAAGCAGAACCGCGGTTTATGTCCGAATCAGGCTGGTGTTTTCAAATTCTCCCGCCTGTTTCGTTCAGTTCCTTTGTGTGTCTGCTCATTACTACCCACACTTGGTATTAGCTCTGTTGCTCTGGATCTGATCCAGCCATCTTTCTTTCATCTTTCTTTCCCTACACATTCAAATAATTGTTGGCTACGCCCTTTACAATCCTCCATTTTGAAACTAGTTTCCATTGTGAATTCAGTTTGCCATTTTGAACCTAGTTTTCAATGTTGAAACCGATCCTCCATATTGAAACTGGTTCCCCATGTGGAGTTTAATCCGCCATTTTGTGTCTTTGTTACCGAATCTAGACACACCTACACACAAACACATACAAACACTAGCATATAGCTCCATAATTTAGTTAGGATTTCTGTAACGCGCACAAAAAGAGACAGTCAAAATGTCGAGTGAAAACAGCTTTATTCAAAAAGCAGGCTACAGTACAAAGGGGCAAATCCAGTGAAGAGTAGTCAAAGGGAGCGTGAGGTCGAACCGGGGAATCAGTAGACGACAAGACGGGACTAGCGAGAGGAAAAGACAAGGGAAACTAGGGGAACACTAGCGCAGGCAAAGCGAAGGGGTAAACTAAACAATAACCAACAAGAGTGAAACGAAAGGGTTGTGATATATATATATATATATATATAGGGGAAAAAACGAGCGGTGCAGGTGAAACGAATAACCTAGTGATTGAGACGAGTACAGGTGAAACTAATAACTGGTGATTGGGAGCGAGCCTGTGAGCTCGACGAAGTGAGCGTGTGAGCTCGGGGGGCGAGCGTGTGAGCTCGGGGAGCGAGCGTGTGAGCTCGACGAAGTGCATGTGAGCTCGGGGAGCGAGCATGTGAGAGGAGGAGGAGCCCTGAAAGACTCGAGAGGCTGAGCCCTGAGAGGCTCGAGAGGCTTGAGAGGCTTGAGAGGCGAGGCCCTGGGAGGCTCGGGGCAGAGCCCTGGAAGGCTCGAGAGAGCCCTGGAAGGCTCGAGAGGCTTGAGAGGCAGAGCCAAGGCTGGCAGAGCCGTGGAAGACTTTCGTGACAATTTCCATGTTATGTTTTTGTGTTATATTCATATATTATTGGCGGTGTTCATTGCTGTTTGATTATAATAAATCGTGTTATATTATAAGTACTCCTGGTTTGTTTGTTTGAATATTGTGTTGAAGCCGGCCTCTGCCATGTCAAGAACTCCCGTATTACTTCTGTATTGTTAAATTGTTTGTGTTAGAAGCCAACTTTAACCAGATTACTGATGGATTCGTATGGCAATAATTTGACTAGCTTCTTCCGCTTTTTGAGTATTTTGATTATTAATCAAGATACTCAACCTTCAGGGTAGAATTTTATGAGACTTAATCAGCCACTTACTATCATTTTTCTCTTGTGAAAGAGTGGTGCCCAGAGGATAGAATTTAACGAGTTAAATTCTATTATTTAATGTAATTAATTATTAATAAACATTAATTATTAGTTATATCTGATAGTACAACTGATCTAAACAACCTGTGCACCCTACAGGAGTGTTTATATTTTATATTACTGGTGTTTGTGTATGTGGTCATTTTGAAATGTGATGTTTTAAATTGTATTACTGTGAAACACTTTGGTCAACTCTGTTGTTTTAAATGCAATACAAATAAAGTTGAATTGAGATTTTTTTTTATTTTTTTTTTTTTATTTAACCTTTGTTTAACCAGGAAGTCCCTTGAGACTAAAGTCTCTTTTTCGAGGAAGACCTGGCCAAGACGGCACACCAGTTACAATTTAAATACAAAATACAACATGGTCAACAAACAAACAAGCATCACACATAGAAAGGAACAGGTCACATCTGGCAGTTACATTTTTGAGTTATATGGCATTTTAACATGGTCTTAAAATCATTTAATGGGACTAGATCAGTTAGATGTAGCAAATTTTGCAAGTTATTCCAAGACCATGGCGCAAAGTAAGAGAAGGCTTTTTCCCCAGCTCAGTAAAAACCCTTGGAACCTGGTAAGAAAGCCACCTCGTGGATCGGAGATGAAAACTGCTGGAATTTTTCATCAGGAGATTACATAGATATGCCGACAATTTACCCAACATGGCCTTGTATAGAAAAATATGCAAATGAAGTTGTCTCACGTAGACTTAATGACGACCAGCCTACCAGTTCATACAGCGTACAATGATGAGTACGGAAACCAGAGTTAGTTAAAAAACGTAGAGCACTATGATACACAGAATCTAAAGCGTGGAGAGTATTAGAGGCAGTATGCATGTAGACAACATCACCATAGTCCAAAACACTCAAAAAAGTAGCCTGCACGAGTTTTTCCTAGCTAACAGATTAAAACAAGCCTTATTCCTAAAGTAAAACCCCAGCCTTAGTTTCAGCTTTTTACAAGCTTTTCAACATGAACTTTAAAAGAAAGTTTGTTGTCCAGCAAAAAACCTAAATACTTATATGATGAGACATTTTCGATTAAGTCCCCAGTTAGTGTATTAATATTTATATTATCTTGGGATTGGGAACGAGCCCTTGAAAACGTCATAGATTTGGTTTTCTTAGTATTTAGCACTAACTTGAGGCCATGTAATGAAGTTTGTAGCTGTTGGAAGGCTAACTGAAGGTAATTTATAGCTTGGTTCAGTGAAGGGGCAACTGAATATATTACAGTATCATCTGCATAAAGGTGTAGTTTAGCAGTTTGCACATCCTTTCCAATATTATTTATGAATATAGAAAATAAAATAGGAGCTAAAATCGAGCCTTGAGGAACACCCTTAGCAATCTCTAAAAAGTCTGATTTAAGACCATCTATAGAAACACATTGTGTTCGTTCTGTAAGATAGTTTTTGAACCAATTGATAGATTAAAGAGCAAATGCTGTGATTTTAATTATATAAATATATATTTTACATGTGCTGCGTGGTTCACAGTAGATTAGTGCTCTGCTCTGTCATCTGATACAATGTGAATGATTCTCAGTGTCTGTGGAGTTTCTAGTGGATGAGCGGTCGGATTTATTTAAAGTATGCATCTCATCCACAGTATGATTGCAGACTTCAGCGGTTTAATAAATCACACTAGGACATGTTGCAATTTTAATTACATTAATTGTCCATTTCAATGTAACAAGAGCATGTGCATGTGCTCAAAATGAGCCTGTGAGCATTTTAAAGGTGTCTTGTGTCAGTCATACTGCATGCCGTTTCCAGATAGTCAGTGCTTGGTACTACCGTTACTGCAAAAATATTTGTATCGTTATTTTAGTATTTAGACCACCGAGCAATACTGAAGCAGAGCGCACGTCTGCATGTGGTGGGGGTGCAACTGACTACAGTGAAGCAGGTTGAACTTGAAAGGTTTTTGAGCAAGTACACTCACTCAATGGAGACAGAATATGTCAAATAGTTTTCCTCAAAGGTTTTGTAATGCTGTTCTGGACTGTTCCACCTCAATTTAACCCCTGACCACATCTCAAGTTGCTCCAGGTCAGAATTAAACCTATTCCAATCCATAGTTCAACACTTAATCCACTACACCACACAGACTCAACCTCAACAGCCACTAAAGGACATACCAAGCTAATCGTATTCATAGCCAAGCACTGTAGTCACCATGATCAACTCTGTATTCAAACAACATTTTAACAGATGAAAATCAATATTTGATAGGAGGAAAAGTCCAGCAACTATTCAGTAAGCACATCACAAAGACCTCCAGCAAAACAACATCAACTCTGACACTGCTCTGATAGCACACATACATCACCCAGATGTCTATTTGATGTGTGTGTGTTTACATCTAGAAGATGCAACCCATCTATAAGACGTGTGTCAATAAGTAGTCTCAGGTGTCAATAAGACTTTCAGCAGATGCCTTTGAGATGTTTATGATTATAATGTTTGTAAATCTGATCTTTTTAAGATGTTTAGCAGATGTTAATTAGATTGTGATGCTTGCCAGATGAAAAGATCTAAAACAGACACCTTAGAGATCTGAGTGGTCTAAGCAAGAATTGAACCAACATGCCTTGATCTAAATCTAAAACCAGTGCTTTTACCACTGTGCCACTAAGTTGGCATACCTGTTGAGTGGCAAAGAGACTTGCTGAAGATGGATAAAAATGCTCTCTACAGTTTTTAAAAGACGGAGCAGACAGAATCAATGATACATTAAAAGATTTGTTTAAATTGTTTAAATAATGAATTACAAATACTCACGTTACTGTAAGAATATTTCAGCTCTGCAGAATCATACAATGCAATTGAATAATCTTCCAAAAATGTAAGCAAAAAGCACATAAAGTCAGCTTAAAAGTAATCCATGTGACTCCAGTGGTTAAATTCCTATCTTCAGAAGAGATATTGTAATGTTTGGAGCCCAAGGAGTGGAAGAGGAGACGCAGGTATGGAAACTTTTAATTATAAACACTGGAGTAGAACATTCACTGGTGTGGAAACAAACACATTCACAAACATAACCATTCAAGGACTGACAAACTATGAACAAAACTAGAGGGTATATATACACGTGGACTCTTAATGAGGGAATGAGCATACTGGTGGGGATAATGATGAAGTGATTAGGGCAGTGGATAATGGGAAACATAGTGCAGGAGAAAACTTCAAAATAAGAGTCCTTGAACTTAGTGGAGACAAACTGTGACAGATATGATTGATGTGGGTGAGAAACAGATCAATATTTAGATCCATTTTTGCTACAAATTCTTCTTCCTGTCCAGTATGAAGAATGCATATCACCAAAACCATCAATCAGTTTCTCACCCACACCTATCATATCGCTTCTGAAGACATGGATTTAACCACTGGAGTCACATGGATTAGGTTAGTTTTTTGATGATTTATGTGATTTTTGCAGCTTAAAAATTTTGGCACCCATTCACTTGCATTGTATGGACCTACAGAGTTCAGATACTCTTCTAAAAATCTTTGTGTTCTGCAGAAGAAAGTAAGTCATACACATGTGGGATGGCAAGGGTGTGTAAATTATGAGAGAATTGCAATTTTTAGGTAAATTATTCCTTTAAAGCCAGCTTTGGCCCCTGTACCAAACAATGAGTCATGTCTGGTATGTGCTGCGCAGCTGCAGAATAGAAGTACTAAAGATTCTATGCTCAGAGCACCACAGCAGGGACAGTGATAGTGTTGGAAGACTATAGACCGCTCTCGGGGTGAGGCTGTAATACTCAGAGTTACTATTAATAATCCTGTATCAGACCAGCATACACCTGGGAAGGGTGGTGAGAGTGTATAGATGCTAAAGACCTGGTGCTCACGTGTGGTTTGAGGTAGTGATAGTAGCCTCTTGTCGGCCATCACCATACTTCGGGAGGTGAATTACCTTGAAGTATTGTATTGTACTGTAATTATTCAGGAAGGGAATTGCCTTGAGATACTGTAGTATATTATTTTATTATATTATATTGACAACTGGAAGTTGTTTGAATTGTCCGTGATGTAGAAGTTAGATTAGTAGGTTGTATTCGTATTGAGAATTTCCACGACACCAGCTGCCCAAAGCTGTTATTGAACCAGGACTCATTTAGATCTCTATGGCTTATAGATACAGAAAACTGACCACTGCGCAGCTGAGAGTCAGCAGGTTCTGAATAAATAAATAAATACATTTAGAAATCTCTCTTTGGCATTTTCAGAAGATTTAGAGTAAATAAGCACTGATACATAAACTTTTTTTGTTTAAATTCACTAAGCATTTTGACCACTATGTGGCGCTGTCTTCAAACTGCTCAGGTACCGTTTAGGGCATGATGTCAAAGACCACTTCCAATTTTCATTCAAATCCGGCTTTTAAAAGAAATATAATTACTAACAAAATTAAAAATAGCGGAGAGGCAGTATGTCCGATATGAGAAAATGTGGTATTACCAGAATCCAAAGACACCAACATCATGTTTTTGGACTTACGGTTCAAAAGTTATGGACAAAAAAATATATTTTTGACCCATATGTGGCGCTGTCACCAAACTTTGCATGTAACCTCAGATCATGGCCCTGATGAAGCACAAGTTAAATTTCCATATGACATACTCTTGCCGAGATTTAGCATTTGTTTTGTCCTCGTTATCTTTGCATTGGCATAACTTCTGTACAGTTGGACCAATCTAAATTTGGTTTAGTCCGTTCTGTACTGATCAGTCTGGATATTAATTTGAGATCATGTTTGGAAAAATTGGGCAAAGTCTGAAGAGTGTGAGTGAAGACTTTTAAATGTAAAAGGCACAATCCAAGATGGTGGCTACTGTAATGGGGAGGGTTTTTAATGTAATAGGGTCATTTTGAGTCATCAGGAGGAGAGTAATCAGATGCAAAAATAATTTTGTTTCTAGGAAAGCAGTTAAAAAGATCCGCTCAAAAGAAAAGTAATTTTTTTTTAACCTGTGGTGGCGGTAAGGAATTTGTCCTAGAGACCCTAAATTTGGTCTGGGTCAATTCATGACCCCCTCTATCAGTTTGAAAAATTTCATAATTTCCCTACCTACAGTCAAAAGGGCTTCCAGAGACTCCCATAACGGAAGAAGAAGAGGAAGAACGAATACAATAGGGACTACGCACTTTCGGTAGAAGAAGAAGTGACACTAGGGGTCTCTCTTGAGAGCCTCGCGCATCTCTGAACTTGAGAAAAGGCCAATGAGAAATTGGCAGACAGAATTTGCATGTCCCACCCCTGGACATACGGGTATAAAGTGAGGGAAATGCATCTGTTCATTCAGGTTGTGTGAGCAGCGAGCTGCGATTCACAAACTGTTCACCTCATCTCTCAGAGCGCATACTGTTGGATCTACGGCGCATATCAGCGGTATTCTCCTCCTCTGCACGGCAGTGCAGCTTTGCCCCTGGGCGCTTTGACAGCGCTGTCTAAAAGAAAATTTTTTGTAAAAGAGTTTAATTCTCTAAAAGAGCAATACACAGCGGCGTTGAACATCCTTTTCAGGACGCATCTTTATAAAGAGTCCCTTCCGCCCCTGTGTAGTTCCTGGATGCGGTCAAGTTCTCGCCGCTCCTGACAGTCACAAGCGCTGCTTCGTGTCTGGGCCGTGATCACACCAAGGCAGCATTATTGTATTATTGTATTCTCACTGCGATAGAAAGCCGCAACCTCACCATGGCAACGTTTCGGTCGTGGCTTTCCTTCCTAAAAAGGAACGCCACTCCAGCAATCCCCGCATCGCTCCTTCTTCCCACGGGATTGAGGACGACCCGTCTGGCGATGGAGGCGTTTTGGGGATGGCGGCAGGCTCGGTTTTGCCGGGTACATCCCCACGAACCACACGCCCCCCGACACGCACTTTGACTTCTGCCCGGGCTCGGGGTGACAGCGGCTCGCCTCAAAGCCAGTCTGCCTATCCTCTTGAGCTCTTTGATGATGAGCTCGCCGCTACATTGGAGAGTGTTCCAGCGTCTGACGCGGAAGACTCGATTGGGCTGCCACCCTCGGGTCAGCATGCCCAGTCAGAGGCTGACGCCCAGATGGCCGACATGCTTGCCCGGGCTGCCGTCAGTGTGGGGTTGGACTGGAACCCTCCGTCCTCCCCACAGCCTTCGCGGCTGGATGATTGGTTCTTAGGGTCTGCGCGCCGCTCACAGCCATGCCCTCCCCCGGTTCCTTTCTTCCCGGAAGTGCATGATGAGCCGACGATGTCGTGGAGGGTAGCATTTACTGCCCGTAATTGAACCCCTCATTCATCCGCTCTCACTACCCTCAACGGCGGAGCGGTCCACAGGTACTCCGCGGTCCCCCAGGTGGACAGACCGGTCGCGGCTTTCCTTCCTAAAAAGGAACGCCACTCCAGCCATCCCCGCATCGCTCCTTCTTCCCACGGGATTGAGGACGACCCGTCTGGCGATGGAGGCGTTTTGGGGATGGCGGCAGGCTCGGTTTTGCCGGGTACATCCCCACGAACCACACGCCCCCCGACACGCACTTTCACTTCTGCCCGGGCTCGGGGTGACAGCGGCTCGCCTCAAAGCCAGTCTGCCTATCCTCTTGAGCTCTTTGATGATGAGCTCGCCGCTACATTGGAGAGTGTTCCAGCGTCTGACGCGGAAGACTCGATTGGGCTGCCACCTTCGGGTCAGCATGCCCAGTCAGAGGCTGACGCCCAGATGGCCGACATGCTTGCCCGGGCTGCCGTCAGTGTGGGGTTGGACTGGAACCCTCCGTCCTCCCCACAGCCTTCGTGGCTGGATTATTGGTTCTTAGGGTCTGTGCGCCGCTCACAGCCATGCCCTCCCCCGGTTCCTTTCTTCCCGGAAGTGCATGATGAGCCGACGATGTCGTGGAGGGTAGCATTTACTGCCCGTAATCGAACCCCTCGTTCATCTGCTCTCACTACCCTCAACGGCGGAGCGGTCCACAGGTACTCCGCGGTCCCCCAGGTGGACAGAGCGGTTGCGAGCTGTGTCCCGAGAATGCTGCCACCTGGTGGGATTGCCCGGTGCTCCCCTCCAGGGCATGTAGGATGACGTCGTCACTGACCTCCAAAGCCTACAGCACCACCGGAGAGGCTGCTTCCGCCTTGAATGCCATGGCCCTCCTGCAAGTCCACCAGGCCACTGGTGCACTTGGGTAGTCTGCACTTGGGTAGTCCTGACACTGACCTAGCCCTCAGGGCCACGAAGGTCACAGGGGATGCAGGTGATGACCACCCACGTGGTTCAGGAAAGATATCTGTGGCTGAACCTGGTCAAGATGCAGGACATGGACAAAGCACGCTTCCTCAATGCCCCTATCTCCCAGTTTAGTCTCTTCATCAACACCGTCGAGGACTTTACCCCGCAGTTCTCAGTGGTGAAGAAGCAGACGGAGGCCATCTCTCATATCACGCCCTGCCTCCAGAATGGGCCGTGCTCCGTCTGCTCACCGAGGTCGTCCTCCTGCGGCTTCCAGAAAATGTACAGCTCCGCCTCAACCTGGGCCCAGCTCTCAGCCCAAGCATCGAGCGCCCCGCAGGAAGCGTATGCCCCCCGTCTCACGAACACCCTCCAGGACCCAGAAGGCTCCCAAGCGTTCCTGAGACAGATGACCCAGAGATCGAGATGTTTGCTCCGGAGCTGGAAAGCAGACCACTCTGTGGAGGGCCGGGAGGAGAATCCTCAGTTCAGTTTATTTTCTTGCTGTACCCCCTGTGGGCTGTGGTACCCACATTCTCAATAAAGGAGCAATTTCTCTGGGTCACCTGGCCCGCAAATGCCATTCTCATGGCACCCTGGTGCCACACCTCAACAGTCCCGGCACATCGGATGAGGACCTCTTGCCTCCAGACCCACGACTGTTTTCCCCTGGCCGGCCAGTTCTGACGAGTCTAAAGGATGCTTCTATGGGACCTCCTCCTCAGTCACTATCCCACCCCCTGCCGGGTGTGCAGAGGGAGGTAAGTGCTTCGAGTTTTCCCTCAGCACCAGAGCCTCGGGACGTGCTTTTGCCTCCCGATGCCGTTTTTGCTGCTCTGCCCCACTGCTCTGCCCCGCAGGGTACATCAAAAATTATCGTCCCCTTAGTGCCCCTAGCACGGAGCTTGGATCCGTCATGCTGGCTGGCCAAGACCATCCGACTCGGTTATGCAATTCAGTTTGCCAGGCGTCCGCTTTACCGGAGTGCAGAAATCGCAACTCTCTTACTCAAAGATGCGATAGAGCCTGTCCCTGCAGCCGAGATGAAGAAGGGTTTCTACAGCCCTTACTTCATCGTACCCAAGAAAGGCGGTAGCTTACGACCGATCTTGGACTTACGAGTTTTTAACTGGGCCTTGCACAAACTCCCGTTCAAAATGCTCATGCAAAGATACATCTTAACTTGCATTCGGCATCTAGATTGGTTTGCAGCGGTAGACCTTCCACGTCTCAATCTTGCCTCGACATCAACCCTTTCTACAGTTCACGTTTGACGGCCAGGCGTATCAGTACAAGGTCCTCCCCTTCAGCATGTCCCTGTCCCCTCGAGTTTTTACGAAGGTCGCAGAGGTAGCCCTTGCCCCGCTTCGGGAAGCAGGCATTTGCATACTCAACTACCTCGACGACTGGCTCATTCTGGCCCACTCCCGAGAGTTACTGTGCATCCACAGGGACCAGGTGCTCAGGCACCTCAGCTGCTTAGGGCTTCAGGTCAGCTGGGAAAAGAGCAAGCTCGCCCCGGTTTAGAGCCTTTCTTTTCTCAGCATGGAGATAGACTCAGTCTCAATAATAGCGTGCCTCACCAACGAATGCACGCAGTCAGTGCTGGAATGCCTCACCTTGTGCAGGCCAGGCACGGCGGTCCCTCTAAAGCATTTTCAGAAGCTCCTGGGGCATATGGCATCCTCCATGGTGGTCGCGCCGCTGGGGTTGATGCATATGAGTCCACACTTGAGTCCCAAGACCGTGTGTTTAACACTCCCGCCTGGGCAGACCTCTGTTTTTTACGGGCAGTAGTCCCCTTGCAGCAGGTGTCCCGATGCGTTTTGGTCACCACAGACGCCTCCAAACAGGGTTCGGGTGCCACGTGCAATGGGCACGCAGCCGTGGGCCGTTGGAAAGGGCCCCCGCTGTGCTGGCACATCAGTTGCCATCAATTGAGTTGTTGGCTGTACTTCTTGCCCTTCTGAGATTTCTAGTTCGGGGCAAGCACGTCTTGATCCGATCAGACAGCACTGCGATGGTAGCGTACATGAATCGCCAAGGCGGCATACGCTCCCATCACATGTCATAACTCGCCTGCCGTCTCCTCCTTTGGAGCCAGCAGTGACTCAGGTCACGTCTCACGTCACCCTAAGACCACGACCGGGCTACATGCCCAAGGTTCCTACGACTCCCTTCAGAGACCAGGTAGTGAACCTGTAAGTGCTGCCCTGGGAGGAGTCAGACCCATCCCCTTTGTTGCTGTGTCCGGTATGTGCTTTGCGTATCTATTTGGACCACACACAGAGCTTTAGACATTCTGAGCAGCTCTTTGTCTGATTTGGTGGACAGCGGAAAAGGAATGCTGTCTCCAAACAGAGGATTTCCCACTCAGGAGGATCACACCCAGGCCGTGCCCACCAACCTTGTGGGTTCGAGCACACTCAACGAGAAGTGTGGTATCCTTGTGGGCACTAGCCAAAGGCACCTCCTTAGCAGACATATGCAGAGCAGCAGGTTGGGCAACACCCAATACCTTTACGAGATTTTACAATCTCAGGGTTGAGTCGGTTTCATCCTGTGTTTTCTCAGGTCCGAGCCGGTAGAACTCGGTAATGCGGTAAAAACTGACCGTGTACTCAAATTACTCTGTAGTGGAATAGGTGCTCCACAGGTCGGGCCCCTGTGTGGACTTGTCCCCCTGTGTGTATTTTCCGCGGTACGGTCCCCTTGGTCGCCGTGTTTGAAGCAACTCCTTTCTCCCAATGAGGTAGGATCATGCGACCTAAAATCCAGCTGCTTTAACTCTATGCGAGAAACATAGAGAGAGAAAAGGCGCGGATGGCACGGCTTCCTCCCATGCTTGGCAGTCGCCCTGTTCCACCCATATCGGGGTGTAGGGAACCAGAACTTTATGATGATTTTATGGGGCGTTGGGGAAGGGTACGTACAGTCTGACACGGCCTGTCATTTTGGCACGCAACTACCTGCCCACACCTGTGTCAGCAGTGCACGTACACGGTTCAGCACATGGCGTGATTAAAATTGGACCCCTAGTGTTGCTTCTTCAACACAACATCGAAGTGAGCGACAGACAGCGAACGTCTAGGTTACTGTTGTAACCTCCATTCCCTGATGGAGGGAACGAGAAGATGTCTTCCCGGCCACGTCGCTGAACCTAGCCACTGTTACGGCCAAACCATATAGTTGGCTCCTCAGGCAAAATCCTGAATGAACAGACACATTTCCCTCCCTTTATACCCATATGTCCGGGGGTGGGACAAGCAAAATCTGTCTGCCAATTTCTCATTTTCCTTTTCTCAAGTTCAGAGATGTGCGAGGCTGTCGCATCTTTGACACAACGTCTCGTTCCCTCCATCAGAGAACGGAGGTTACAACAGTAATCTAGATGTTATTGTTTCCACACTGTAAAATTATTAGTTGAAATTGCCCAATTTGTGACGTAGAAGATACTAAATTTAATAACCCCCTCTTTCCACAACATTTCATAGAGAGCAGCTGATTGAGGGACTCCAAAACTACTATCACTGTTGTTACTGTAGTTTGCTTTTAACCTAATAAAAAGATTAAGATGTGGAGTAAAGTAACAAGATGCAAAAAAGACAACAGGGAACATGACAAGTAAAGTCACAAGACGAATGGCTGTAAACATTTATGAGGACACCTGTCACGAACCCCTCTCCTCTGCCCCATCTCCGCTTCCTCGAGCACGCACACATACACTCCGCTCCCGCTCCCTCGCTCCGCCCCCTTGAGCTCGTACGCTCTTTTTCCTCCCTCAGGCTTCCACGCCCGGTTTTTCTATTACGAGCTCTCGCTCGTAAACTATCTCTCCCCTCTGACACACATGCACTCCGCGAGCGTGCTCGCTTCCCGCTCATCAGCCTGAACATTATGACCACCTGCACTCACGCGCTTCCTATCCGCACACATTAGTTTCACCTGCACTCGTCTCGTCACCTGTCATTGTTTACACCTGCACTCGCCCCTATAAATACACCATCCTTCCGTTTGTATCTTGTTGGTTATTGTATTTAGTTCCCCGTTATTGTATCTTTGCCCCTGCTAGTCTCGTCTAGTTTTGCCCCTGCTAGTCTCGTCTAGTTCTGCCCCTGCTAGTCCCGTCTAGTTTTGACCTCCCTACTATTTTTCCTCTTAGCTTGCCAACTCGTTCCCCTGTCTTCGTTCCCACTTGTCCCTAGTTGTTAACTGTTTTCCCGTGTCGACCTCCCGCTATCACTAACCACTCTCTCCCGGATTTGCCCCCTTTACTCTCTTTGATTCCCCGGCTTCTGACCCTACGCTCCCCCTTGACCATTCTTCACTTGACTTGCCCCTTTTTGTACTGTTGCACTGCTTTTATCACATTAAAAGCAGTCCTCAACGACATTGTGACTGTCTCTACTTGTGTGTGTGTGTGTGTGTCGGGTTACAGAATAACCAACCCCACCGTAGCAGTCACAATGCGTCACTCCACGGATTCGCGCAGCTCTCTAGAGCGGAGAAGCACATCACATTCGGCGCGCGGAGATACAGTGTGGAGAGAGGACCACGCGCTCATGGCCCGGGGGCAGCAGGTATGCACAATGTCTGATTTATGTCACCCTGTTTCACCTGTGTCTGCCCCCGAGCCCGTTTATGCATCCAGTGCATTTCTGAGCACCGTGCACTCTTCGAGCGCTAACCTAGGGTTATTTATGCGAGGCAGCGGTTGTGTCACTCTTAACCCCGCCCTCGACATCATGGACCCAGCGGCCCAACTCATGGTTTTGCGTCAGGGGAGCCAAACCTTGGAGGCTTATGTCACTGATTTTTGTGCCCTGGCCAACCAGGTGAATTTTGATGAGGTGGTTCTGAAAGACATTTTTCAAGATGGACTGAATAAGCCAGCCTCATCATACATGCCTGGTGGTCGCAGCTCTCTCAACCTGGCTCAGTTTATTGACCTCGCCCTGCTGTGCGTTGGTTCCTCGTTTACTGTGGGGGAGGCAGATACTGAACCAGCGCTCTACACCACGGCCCCCGTCTCGAGGCCTACCACGGCCCCCATCTTGAGGCCTACTATGGCCCCCGTCTTGAAGCCTTACACGGCCCCCGTCTTGAAGCCTACCACGGCCCCCGTCTTGAAGCCTTACACGGCCCCCGTCTTGAAGCCATACACGGCCCCCGTCTTGAAGCCTTACACGGCCCCCGTCCTGAAGCCTTACACGGCCCCCGTCTTGAAGCCTTACATGGCCCTAGTCCCGAAGCCGGACATGGCCCCAATCCAGAGGCCTGTCACGGCCCCAGCCTCGAAGCCTGGCATGGCCAGCGAGTCAACGCCCATGCCTGCCATGGCCAGAGAGCCAGCGCCCATGCCCGCCACGGCCAACGAGCCAGCGCCCATGCCCGCCACGGCCAACGAGCCAGCGCCCATGCCTGCCACGGTCAGCGAGCCAGCGCCCCTGTCTGCCACGGTCAGCGAGCCAGCGCCTGTAGCCTCGACTGTCCCCTTGGCCACGTCCCCTGTTGGCCGAAGACGTAAGAGAAGGAGGAGGGCCCCTTCTCCCCAGTCTCGTCTTGTGCTCAAGACCGCAGAGAGTACCTCAGAGTCTTCCACGACTCTGCAGACCTCTGCTCCGCCCTCAGAGTCTTCCACGGCTCTGACAGGTTCGGCTCCGCCCTCAGAGTCTTCCACGGCTCTGCCGGGCTCTGCTCCGCCCTCAGAGTCTTCCACGGCTCTGCCGGGCTCTGCTCCGCCCTCAGAGTCTTCCACGGCTCTGCTCCGCCCTCAGAGTCTTCCACGACTCTGCCGGCCTCTGCTCGCCCCACAGAGCCCTCCCGGGCTCCGCCTCTCGAGCCTCCCAGGGCTCCTCCTCTCGAGCTTCCGAGGGCCCCTCCTCACGAGCCTCCGAGGGCTCCTCCTCACGAGCCTCCCAGAGCTCTACCCCTCAAGTCCCTCAGGGCTCCATCCCTCGAGTCTTTCATGGCTCCACCCCTCAAGCCTCTCACGGCTTCGCCTCTCGAGTCTTTCATGGCTCCACCCCTCAAGCCTCTCACGGCTTCGCCTCTCGAGTCTCTCAGGGCTCCATCCCTCGAGTCTTTCATGGCTCCACCCCTCAAGCCTCTCACGGCTTCGCCTCTCGAGTCTCTCAGGGCTCCTCCGCCTCTCAGGGCTCCGCCCCTCGAGTCTTTCATGGCTCCACCCCTCAAGCCTCTCACGGCTTCGCCTCTCGAGTCTCTCAGGGCTCCTCCTCCTCTCAAGCCTCTCAGGGCTTCGTCTCTCGAGTCTTTCATGGCTCCCCCCCTCAAGCCTCTTGAGCCTTCCAGGGCTCGGCCACTAGAGGCTCCTATGGCTCTGCCTCCCGAGCCTCCTACGGCTCCCCCTCCAGAGCCTCCTACAGCTCCACCTCCCGAGCCTCTCATGGCTCTGCTCCCAAAGACTCCAGAGCTTCCTAGGGCTCCGCCTCTCGAGCCTTCCACAGCTCCACCACCCGAGCCTCCTGCGGCTCTGCTCCCTAAGACTCCAGAGCCTTCTAGAGATTCGCCTCCCGAGCCTCCTGCGGCTCTGCCTCCCAAGCCTCCTACGGCGCCACCTCCCCCGGCTCTGCCTCCAGAGCCTACCAGGGCTTCACTCCTGGAGCCTTTTACGGCGCCACCTCCCACGGTGTCACCTCCCTCGGCTCTGCCTCCAGAGCCTTCCAGGGCTTCACCTCTGGAGCCTCCTATGGTGCCACCTCCCCCGGCTCTGCCTCCAGAGCCTACCAGGGCTTCACTCATGGAGCCTTCTACGGCGCCACCTCCCACGGCGTCACCTCCCTTGGCTCTGCCTCCAGAGCCTTCCAGGGCTTCACCTGTGGAGCCTCCTACGGTGCCACCTCCATGGGCTCCACTTCCTGAGCCTTCCAGGCCTTCGCCCCTAAAGCCCCCCTTGGCTCCACCTCCAGAGCCTTCCAGGCCTTCGCCCCTAAAGCCTCCTTCGGCTCCACCTCCAGAGCCTTCCAGCCCTTCGCCCCTAAAGCCTCCGTCGGCTCCACCTCCTGAGCCTTCCAGGACCCCACCTCCAGAGCCACCTACGGTGCCGCCTCTGATGGCTCCGCCTTTCACGGCTCAGCCCGGACTTCCTGACCCTCTACCTGTCCTGTGGCCTCTTCCCTGGCCTCCGGACCCTATTCCTGTCCGGTGGTCACCTTCCAGACCCCCGGACCCAGTCCCTGTCCTCCAGTCGCCTTCCAGACCTCCTGACCCAGTCTCTGCCCTATGGCTGCCCCCTAGACCTCCCGACCACCCGCCTGTCCACTATGATCCCCCTGACCTTGCCTTGAACTGCCCATTGACCCCCATGGACTGTTTCATTTCCCTTTTGTGCCTTCTGCCCCCGCGAGCTCACACGCTCGTTCTGTCCCCCGTGAGCTCACACGCTCGTTCTGTCCCCTCGAGCTCACACGCTCGTTCTGTCCCCTCGAGCTCAAACGCTCGTTCTGTTCCCTCGCGCTCCTCGCAGCCGAGCGCGGCCGTCAGGAGCCGTCCTATTCAGAGGGGGGAGTACTGTCACGAACCCCTCTCCTCTGCCCCATCTCCGCTTCCTCGAGCACGCACACATACACTCCGCTCCCGCTCCCTCGCTCCGCCCCCTTGAGCTCGTACGTTCTTTTTCCTCCCTCAGGCTTCCACGCCCGGTTTTTCTATTACGAGCTCTCGCTCGAAAACTATCTCTCCCCTCTGACACACATGCACTCCGCGAGCGTGCTCGCTTCCCGCTCATCAGCCTGAACATTATGACCACCTGCACTCACGCGCTTCCTATAAGCACACATTAGTTTCACCTGCACTCGTCTCGTCACCTGTCATTGTTTACACCTGCACTCGCCCCTATAAATAAACCATCCTTCCGTTTGTATCTTGTTGGTTATTGTATTTAGTTCCCCGTATCTTTGCCCCTGCTAGTCTCGTCTAGTTCTGCCCCTGCTAGTCCCGTCTAGTTTTGACCTCCCTACTATTTTTCCTCTTAGCTTGCCAACTCGTTCCCCTGACTTTGTTCCCACTTGTCCCTAGTTGTTAACTGTTTTCCCGTGTCGACCTCCCGCTATCACTAACCACTCTCTCCCGGATTTGCCCCCTTTACTCTCTTTGATTCCCTGGCTTCTGACCCTACGCTCCCCCTTGACCATTCTTCACTTGACTTGCCCCTTTTTGTACTGTTGTTCTCACCGACATTGTGACTGTCTCTACTTGTGTGTGTGTGTGTCGGGTTACAACACCGAGGTCCAGACCTCTGTCAATTTTTCATATTCAGAAATAAAATTATACGGAATGAAAAATCAGTGGTTGATTTGCAATTATAATTCATAATAGATTATTTAGTGTCCGCATACTTCAAAAGTGTCAAGAAATGGTGCTACCTGATTAAACTGTGGAATATAATATATTATTATACACAGTCTGCCTCAAAGTGAATTCCACTCAACCCAGCTGGTGTAGATACACCAGCTCAAACCATACGGCTTAATTATCATAGAGGCGAACATGTATCCACCTTTGTGTCACAGCACATGGGTTATCACATTCTCATGGACATCCAATGATTATAGGACAGGAAGTGACAACGGGCCATCAAGAACCACTCCTGAGAAATGAGCACCAAACTTTTGTTAAATCTAATATACATCAGTAGTGTAACTTCATTTACATCAAAAGTGTCGACTCATTGACATCGTGGGTGGTTTGAGAAATTGATTATAGTTTGAGTTTACAATGTTCATTGTTCAGTCTGAATATGCAGAATCCAAAGTGCTTCATGTGTCACTGCAATAAAGACTTCAAGATTAACAACTATCCACTGTCCTTTTATTCTTACACCTGATCTACATCTATTTCATTTAAACTGATTGTCCTAAAATCACTGATATAATTAAAAGATATCTGAGTCACTGTTTGGGTTCTCATCTGTACATCAACAGAACCCTCTCCAGATCCTCCAGACACTCTTTCTGTTCTTTGAGAACTATAATCTGCACATTTAGTAATGAATCTGATGTCTTACTTATATAGCGGTTTTTATCTCATTGGACATAATTGATAATGAACATTTACATGCTCCCTGTTACAAATCTTTGATATTCATTCACACTATTAACTAACAGAAAGTTTACAGAAAGGTCCATTTTATGTGCAAATTTCTGTAAATGTCTTCATTTATTTATGAAAGTTTCATGAATGAGGCCCAGTGTTATTGATCAGGGCTAAAGATCTTATAAAGTACATCAGACTCACAGCTTCAATATACTGTATATTCTTCAAACTTATGAACATCCTAAAAACACCCAGTTCAGTTTGATTTGAATTAATTGTATGGATTTTATTTTATGCTGCTTATACGTAGTTCACTGTCATTTGCTGTGAGAAAATGGCATCAATGTGAAACAAGTTTTATAACTTAAATGTACTTTTAAGCGTCAGCTCTCTGAAGTGTTCTGAGTACTCACCTTTACTGAATCATTTGTTTTCTCAGTGATGCTGTTTCCTGTCGCACCCTTCACTGTGTTTTCAGTTGAACCTGAAAAAGAGAAAACTGCAATAATCTTACACAGAACACAATACCGTTGAAGATGACTTCATTATTATTTTTGGGTCACTCATTAAAGTTTAATTAATTATATCAGAATTTGCTCATTCTGTAAATATATTCAAGCAGACTTCATAAACTCGTTTCCATAACAAACTGTCTAGATTACGATTGTGTGACCTCTCAAATAATGTTACCACAGATGATTATTTCTCTTTTCAAAAAGTCTGTCAGAAATTATTCAGTCAAGTTTAAACATTAGTCAGTGTTCACTTGATACATTAAAGACAATTACAATTGTACAATAACAATGAATGACATTATTATGATCATATATCAACTCAGAATATGGTGGATATATTTTAGGTAATGCAACCTCTGTTGATAACCCGAGGAGGAGGGCTTCCCCAGCTGAGTCTTAGTTCCTCTTAAGGTTTGTCCTCATCTATTAAATATCTTTGGGAATTGTTCTTTGCCACTGTTAACTTTGGCTTGTTCACTGGGGGGTTTGTGAGGCACAATTTTTTATTCCATTAAAAAAGAAAAGATCTGATTTCTGTAAATCTGCTTGATAGAAATGTGTATTCTATACAAATAAAACTGAATTAAAAAAGAAAACTAAATTTAATTTCACATAAACTTTGCCAGCTGGTGCTGAGTTCATGCAAGTCATTTAGGTTTAGAGTTTAATAAATTCAATATAAAAAAATTTCAGGTTGTATTTGTCTCTCAAAGTAATATTCAAGAATATTTTATGAAAGAAGTTGGTTGTATTTATTCTCAAAAAAGAAACATCAACTGGGGATGTGCACATCAAGAGCATTTGTTTTAGGTGGTCAGGAGATACAAGTCATGGGAAAAAGAAAGTACACCCTCCTTGAATTCTATGGTTGTATGTATCAGGACATAATAAAAATCATCTGGTCTTTAGCAGGTGTTAAAATGAGGTAAATACAACCTCAGATGAACAACAACACATGACATATTACACTGTGTCATGATTTACTAAACAAAAACAAAGCCAAAACGGAAAAGCCATGTGTGAAAAACTAAGTACACCTTATGATACAATAGCTTATAGAACGACCTTTAGCAGCAATAACTTCAAGTAATCGTTTTCTGTATGACTTCATCAGTCTCTCGCATCATTATGGAGGAATTTTGGCCCACTCTTCAGTTCATTGAGGATTGTGGGCATTTGTTTAAGCACAGCTCTCTTAAGGTCCTAATACAGCATTTCAAACGGGTTGAGGTCTGGACTTTGACTGGGCAACACTTTGATTCTTTTCTTTTCAGCCATTCTGTTGTAGATTTGCTGGTGTGCTTGGTATCATTGTCCTGTTGCATGACACAATTTTGGCCAAGCTTTAGCTGTCAGACATATGGCCTCACATTTGACTCTAGAATACTTTGGTATACAGAGGAGTTCATGGTCGACTCAATGAGTGCAAGGTGCCCCAGGTCCTTTGGCTGAAAAACAAGCCCAAATCATCACCCCTCCACTACCGATCTTGGTAGTTGGTATGAGGTGTTTGTACTGATATGCTGAGTTTGGTTTTCACCAAACGTGGTACTGTGCATTATGGCCAAACATCTCCACTTTGGTCTCGTCTGTCCAAAGGACATTGATCCAGAAGTTTTGTGGATTGTTCAGATGCAACTTTGCAAACCTAAGCCATGCTGCCATTTTCTTTTTAGAGAGAAGAGGCTTTCTCCTGGCAACCCTTCATAACAAACCACACTTGATCAGTCTTTTTCTAATTGTACTGTCATGAACTTTAACATTTAACATGCTAAATGAGGCCTGTAGAGTATGAGATGTAACTCTTAGCATTGCACGGTCAGACCTCGGGGTGAGTTTGCTGGGATGTCCACTCCTGGGAAGATTGGCAACTGTCTTGAATGTTTTACACTTGTGAATAATCTTTCTCACTGTAGAATGATGGTCTTTAAATTGTTTGAAAATGGCCTTATAACCCTTCCCAGATTGATGGGCAGCAACAATTGCTTCTCTATGATTATTGCTGATGTTTTTCCTCCTTGGCACTGTGTTAACACACACCTGAATGCTCCAGACCAGCAAACTGCTAAAACTTCAGCTTTTATAGAGGTTGTCACACTTGCTGATGATCAATTAATCAAGGGCATTTGATTAGCAGCACCTGGCTGCTACATAGCCTCTCAATTCCTATGGAAGCAGTAAGGGTGTACTTAGTTTTTCACACATGGCTTCTCCATTTTGGCTTTATATTTGTTAAATAAATCATGACACAGTGTAATATTTCATGTGTTGTTGTTGTTCATCTGAGGTCGTATTTACCTCATTTTAAGACATGCTAAAGACCAGATGATTTTTATTATGTCTTGATACATAAAACCATGGAATTCAATGAGGGTGTACTTTCTATTTCCTATGACTGTACCTGTATTTCTAAAATTCCTGTAGAGAATGCATTAAACTCCTGTGTTTGTGTGCAAAGATAAATGTATTTTGAAAGTCTCGCATTTGACTGGATGTATACGCTAAGCATTAGCTTCAAAAGCAAAGTATACTTTGGGCTTTAAGGTTACAGTGTTAACCTGTCTGAGGGGGCGGAGTAAGAAATCCCATAAGACGGCACATTTATTAATCTCTCTCTTTCACTCTCTCCTTTTATCTTAAATCAAATCACTCAAATTATTTTTACCTGACATTAGAGTCGATTGATCTTTTTCTGTTGCCTCTTTCTCAGTCAATGGATTTTCTGTTTGATGAGATCCATCCAACTGTGGAGGTCCATCTGACTGTTGAGATCCATCTGACTGTGGAGATTCATCCGACTGTGGAGGTCCATCTGACTGTTGAGATCCATCCGACTGTGGAGATCCATCTGACTGTGGAGATTCATCCGACTGCGGAGGTCCATCTGACTGTTGAGATCCATCCGACTGTGGAGGTCCATCTGACTGTGGAGATTCATCCGACTGTGGAGGTCCATCGGACTGTTGAGATCCATCTGACTGTGGAGGTCCATCTGACTGTGGAGATCCATCTGACTGTGGAGGTCCATCTGACTGTGGAGATTCATCCGACTGTGGAGGTCCATCTGACTGTGGAGATTCATCCGACTGTGGAGGTCCATCTGACTGTTGAGATCCATCCGACTGTGGAGGTCCATCTGACTGTGGAGATTCATCCGACTGTGGAGGTCCATCTGACTGTTGAGATCCATCCGACTGTGGAGATTCATCCGACTGTGGAGGTCCATCTGACTGTTGAGATCCATCTGACTGTTGAGATCCATCTGTCTGTGGAGGTCCATCTGACTGTTGAGATCCATCTGTCTGTGGAGGTCCATCTGACTGTGGAGATTCATGGTTGAATTAAAACACATTAAATAATCATTTCTATTTTAAAGGGGTCATATCATGAGTTAAATTATCAACTCTCTGATAATATTAATTGAAACTAAATAATTAAGGTGTGATCACACCTGTTACTCTGCTCTCAAATTGTTTAATGAATGCTTGAATTTCCTCTCAAACTATTTTATTTATTGTTATATTGTAGATTCTTACCAACGTTACTCAATGATGAGATTTAGAACATGATCTCTCAAAAGTTTCCTTGTTGCTATGGCGATCATCAGATGAAACCAAATAAGACTAGGGATTGAGTTGCTTTAGATAAAAGAGTCTGATAAATAAATAAATGTAAATAACGTCAAACCTGAAAGTGAGTCATCATTCCCAACAACAAAACAGTTCTCAGTTGACTGTTATAAACTGCAGTATATGTGTCCTGGTTTCTTGAATCGATCAACGTAGTAGAAAGTATGAAAGTCAGTGTTACTCTGTGCTCTTTTGATGTGCTACTCTGTGACCTGGTCTTAAATATTGTACCCATATTATGCAAGACACATGCCAGCCAATCAGAGGGAATCTATAAGTTGTTAAAACAACTAAGGACTCATTTCTTTTTCCAGTAAATCACATGATCTGTAGGATATTGCAAACAATTCAGTATGTTTCAGTATTCCGTTATCTAAAGATTGCATCATCAGAGTCCAATGTCTCTTTAAGGTTGTACTTGTGAACATTTGCAGAATATGTATCATGAATTAGCCCTGCGATGGACTGGCGACCTGTCCAGGGTGTCCCCCGCCTTTCGCCCAATGTTAGCTGGGATAGGCTCCAGCCCCCCGCGACCCTGTACACAGGATAAGCGGTTGACGATGGATGGATGGATGGATGGTATCATGAATTACCTATTATTGCTCTTTTTGTGTATCTTTTCCTGAGAAAACCTTTCAAATCGGTTGCTTTTTGAATTTAGCTTATGCATTTTCTGAAAACATCTGACAATTGGCCAAAGTTACATTTTATTTGTAGTGTATCATCTAATTGCTTAATACAAGACTTATATTACAACAGTAATGATTACAGTATTACCATGTGCAATATTTATTTAAGATTGAAAATGGGTCTTCAACAAATCTTAATCCTTTTTTTGTTAGTGATCCATGTCTCCTGTGGTCCAAGTGTCATGCTAAAATCATGCCAGCACTATGTATGGTTTAAATATTCATTTGTCTCTGTTCTTTGTAGTTGTCTCTCTATGTTTATTCAAATCTACTGAATCTGTGTTCATCATATAATGTGGCTCATATGTAGTGCTGAATAAATTAGGTGTCTTCACAGTGTTTAGCCTTATGTTGTGAATCTATTCGCTTAGTTCTCACTCTGTTTAATTAATCAATTCATTAGGACACATACAAGGATTACCATAAATACTCATATAAAAAGACAAAACAACTTATGCAAGTGTAATAGAATTTATTTCTGCATGTAAATTAGTTTATATTTGTAATTTAATCACTTCTGGTTCACGTTCCATCCACCAAGAGTTGGTCAGATTGTAAAGTCCAGATTCCAAACTTGTACTCTACACTCCTTTGGTTTCAGGTGAGTAGATTTTAATTAATTAGCTTGCAGCTCAAGTTTAATGGGCTAAAACACAAAAAGTAAAACGTCATGGTTACAGAGGGAAGGAATGAGACGTTGTGTCAATTGAAGTGACACAAGCGGTCTTCCTCGGACGCCAAACATAGCTCTGAACCTGAGAAAAAATGTCAAGTTGGCAGAAAAAATTTGCATGCCCCGCCCCGGACATATGGGTATAAAGGGAAGCCGGCAGCGAGTGTCAGTCAGGATTTTGCACTGAGGAGCCGAAAATAAGGTACAGTCATTTACAGTGGTAGGTCTAGCGCTGTGGCAGGAGGGACACAACATCTCGTTCCTTCCCTTGGGGAACGAAGATAACAACAGTAACCATAACGTTCCCCTTCTGTCACTCACTCGATGTTGTGTCGAATGAAGTGACACAAGGGGTCCAATCTAAAAACGACACAAACTGACCGTGTTACGTGAACTGTCGAGACAGTTGCAAGCAGGCTACTGCGTGCTAGAGGCAACTGTGTCGGTTGAACGTAGCCCTCCCCAACGCCCCCAAAGAGATGTCACATACAGACCTTAGGTTCCCCGCACCCCTGAGGCGGGGAACAGGTGCTACTTGACTAGCATGGGAGCAAGCCCGGCAGCCGCAGCCTTTTCTCTCACTATGTCTCTTGCATAGGATGTGAAGCGGCTGGGGCTCTCTTAACGCTAAGAAATGCGTCGGGGAAGGCGGTCTTTCCAGGTCCTATTCTTCAGGGGGAAAAGACCACTGGGCCACATCCTGCCCAGTCTAGGGGGAGGTAACATGTGACAAATACACCATGAGGGTTGTGAAGCTGTCCGCCGACAGGGGGAAAGTACCGCAGGAAACACATCACAGGGAGTTTGCGTGAGAAGGGAACTAAGCCCGTGGAACCCGACACAAGTACAGAGCACTTGTGACTCGTAGTGGGTCTGGCCACGAATTGCTCCACTGAATTCGCCTGCCAGAAGGCTAGGGAGGAGAACCTCCAGCGAGTGACTCTTAGTGGCTAACCTGGGATAGAAGGTGCACTGGATCTTGCACAGCCCCCGGGGCCAGCTGTGTGCCAGTGCACCGGTCCCGAGAGGAGCTCCTGTCAGGGAGTACCAACCAGCGTGACGGATTGGGAAGTGAAAGCCACGCATCCAAACTCCGCGCGGGGGGCACTAACGGGATGATTTTGACGACCGGGCAGGGCTGAGCAGTCATGGGTCCGGAGGTGAGGATAGCCGGGACTGTAGCGTTTTGGGGCCGGGGTGCCGTGAGAACAGCGCGCACTGACTGTATGACCCAGAGAGTGAGGAAATCGCTCTTTATTGAGAATGTGTGTACCGCATGAAGGCGGTGCGGCAAATAAAAGTAATGAAAACAAGGATTCTCCTGCCGGCCCTCCACCATGGGACAGAGTGATCTTGGTACCAGCTCCAGAGCGAACATCTGACTGCCTGGGTCGCCCATCTCAGGAGCGCTTCAGAGCTTTCTTGGTCTTGCAAGGGGTCCTGGAGACTGGGGGCATACGCTGTCTGTGAAGTTCTCAATGCTGGGGCTGAGAGCTGGGCCCAGGTTGAGGCGGAGCTGCCTGTTGTTTGGTCACATGGGGATGCCCTCGGCGAGCAGGCGGGGTGTGCTGGTTGGGCGGCGCCGCGGCATGATATGAGAAATCGCCTCCGTCTGCTTCTTCACCGCCGAGAACTGCTAGGTGAAGTCTTCAATGGTGTCACCGAAGAGACCAAGCTGGGAGACTGGGGCGTTGATAAATCGTGACTTGTCAACGTCAGGCATCTCGACCATGTTCAGCCAGAGCTGGCGCTCCTGGAGCCCACACAAGTGCCTGTGCTGTGACCTTCGTGGATCTGACAGCGAGGTCAGTGGCAGAGCACGGTTCCTGCAGCACGTCGGGGTCAGGACTACAAAAGTGCAGATCTTTAAGTACCTTGGCTTGATGGACCTGCAGGAGAGCCATGGCATGCAGGGTGGAGGCAGCCTGTCCAGTGGTGCTGAAGGCTTTGGAGGTCAATGATGACATCATCCTACAGGCTCTGGAGGAGAGTACCGGGCGGTCCCGCCAGGTAGCGGGGTTCTCAGGACACAGGTGGATCGCAACTGCTCTATCCACCTGGAGGACCTCCGTGTACCCGTGTCCCGCGGTGTACCCGTGTCCCGCCATCCAGGGTAGTGAGAGCAGACAAGCGGATTGGTCGGTTAGAGGCAGTATAAGGTGCCCTCTACAACCATGTCAGCTCATCATGCAGTTCCGGGAAGAACAGTACCGGGGGGGGGGGGTTGCCGTGAACGGCGCCCGGAGCCGAGGTACCAGTTCCAGTCCAAGCCCGAAGACAGCAGCCCAGCCGAGTCTTCCGTGTCAGACACCTGGATGCTCTCCTATGCAGCGGCGATGTCATCATCCAATTCCAGGGGCTCAAGGGAGAATGCCGGCTGGCGGTGAGGCGAGTCGCATTCATCCCAAGCTCAGACGGAAGCGATGTTGGGGGCTGGTGGTTCGTGGGGATTTACCCGGCGACACTGAGCCCGTTGTTATCCCCATATCGCCTTCATCGACATCCGGGTCATCCTCAATCTCGTGGGAAGAAGGAGCGACGTGGAGGGCGGCTGAAGTGGCATTCACCTTGAGGTAGGAGAACCGCAACCGCAACACTGCCATGGTCATGTTCTCGCAATGAGTACATGAGCCATCCATGAAAGCCACCTCAGTGTGATCGACCGCATCCAGTAACAACACAGGGGCGGAAGGGCATCTTGAAAAAGATGTGTCCTGAAAAGGACGTTCAATGCCGCTGTGTATTGCTCTAAGCATAAGTAGATCGTAGAATTCATCTTACAATTCATCTTAGTTTTGTGGCCTGTTTCCCAAAAGCATCGTAACTTAAGTAGTACTTGAAAATGCTCATAGATTAACGAGTGTTCTGGAGTAATCATACAGCACTAAGAGCATCATAAGAACACAGACTCACTCAGACACCTGCAGGACAAACAAGAAATTACACCTGATACAATTTAAAACATCTATAGCTACACTTTGTATCCATTTAATATTAGTATACATGTGTTTTATTTCATTATTATTTTTAACCAACAAGACTTACCAACAATTATTATTATTATTATTATAAATAGTTATTTGTGGAGTAGTTGGTAACAAAGTGGTGGGATGATTGTTGCAGGGAACTGTAAAAATTACAATCAGAGAGAGTAGGAAAAAAGTCAGTAACTTGTTGCAGTGCATGAAAATCGTCTGTACAGTATATTGGCTAATCATCCTCGTCTCCTCTTCCTCTCTGACACACAAGGGCGCTCTCGCCTGCACCACATGTTGTGTAGTACCACACATGTTGTGTAGAATTGCTGTTACCATTATCACTTTTGGGAGTAAAGAGCAGTGTAGCATAGTGGTTAGTTTGCTGTACCTGCAAGCCATAGGTATCAAAACACCTGGTTTGAGGCCAGCTCTGTGCAGCTGGTAACAGTAGTGGATCCTGGCATACGTGATCTAGGCAGTTCCCTAGGGTGGCAATGCTCCCATACACGTTGCCTACCATCCTATAAAATAAAATAGATCTAACAAAATTGTATTCCTTTTTAAATGAATGCCCCATATTTTAGCATCTCATACCCAAACAGAGGAGAATGTTTCACAAATTGTGAGATGGACCAAACCTGGAAGGCCAAATTAATCTTTCTAGTGATTCTAATGTTTTAATACATTTGCCATATAGGCTGCTGTATACAAATCGATGACCCCAATTTTAAATAGCAAACCGGTTCATTGATCTTTAAACTGGAAAATTCTAAAGCTTAATTACAATATTGTAATGTGTGCAGGAACGAAGTGAGAGGAGGAACTATGTGCAGGCTTTTTAATAAAAACTCAGAAATAAACAAAGAAATGAAAACACGAACACAGAATGAACCGTTACATCCATGAAGGAAAAGAAATGACCAAGACAAAGGTAACATGAGGGCATTATATAACAAGACTTAACAAAGGTAACAAGACACAGGCTGGTCGACACCCTCAGGGAACTGGACAAGCTCGTCGACATCCGCAGTGGTTGGTAACACTGGCAGCACCTGGGGAATGACTGGCCTCCGTGGCCGTTGATGCTGACAGGGGCAGGGGTTAGGTCAGTGTAGCTAGTCTTGAATATTAGTAATAATAATAACAAATTATATTATTTATGAAAAAAAAAATACTAGCTGAAACTCTTCATGAAAAATGCCACTGTTGATATAAAATGAGGTCTAATAGATTCTACCTTTAGATTATTTCATATGAAAGTATAACATTTTGTACTGGGTCTGACTACAAATTCCTCAGCTGAATTCTTGAGCCAGAGGCCTAGGAGGAAGGACATCCAGGGTTCACAGGTTGTGAACACACATGGGAGAGAAGAGCACATGGCTTCACTTTCTGGAGGGGAAAGGCACTATCGATCCAGTGGGCAAGCCTCTGTTTGGAGACAGCGTTCCCTTTACGCTGTCCATTAAAGCAGACAAAGAGCTGCTCAGAGCGTCTAAAGCTCTACGTGCAATCCAAGTAGATGTGTAAAGCGTGCAATGGACACAGCAATGATAGGCTGGGTCTGTCTCCTCTGGGGTAAGTGCTTGCAGGTTCACCACCTGATCCCTAAAAGGGGTCGTGGGAACCTTGGGCCCATAGCCCGGTCCGGGTCTTAGGATCAGGTGAGAGACTTCTGGAACGATCTATAGGTACTCTTCACTGAAATATAACCCTTGCAAGTCCCCGACCCTCTTGATGGAAGTCTTCGATGAGCCCTTTAACTCGACTGACTCAAGGGACTCGAACGGGGCTCTCCGTAGGCCTGAAAGGACCATGGAGAGGTGCCTCCTGGTTCTTCTCGGGAACTTGATGACTAGGTCGTGCTTACCAATGGACTTACCTACCACAGCATCATGGTGGGCTGCCATAACAGCTACATAGACCTTGACAGTGGAGGGGGACAATTGCCATCCAACTCCGTTCCAGAGGTCTGGACATGGGTGCCAGAGGGTGCCTCGTACCTAAGAAAGATGGTCCATCCTCAGGGGAATCTGCCAGGGAGGTGCTGTTGCGTGGAGCGCAATGCAAGGTCTGAAAAGGCAGCAGCAGGCGGGCGTGAGTGCCACGTGATGTGTGCCATGACGCCATGCGTACCTCGGGACTCGGGTCTGGTGCCAGTGTTGTAGCGGTCTCATATGCATCAACCCGAACGGTGTGACCGCTGCTGTGGATGCTATATGCCCCAGGAGCCTCTGAAAGTAATTCAGTGGGACCGACATTTCCAGCCTGGATAAGTTCAGGCGGTTCAGCACCGACTGCACGCTCTCGCAAGTGAGGCATGCTATCATTGACACTGGGTCTAACTCCATGCTGAGGAAAGAGATGCTCTGAACTGGGGAGAGCTTTTCTTCTCCTAATTGACCCGAAGCCCTAAACAGCTGAGGTGCGTGAGCAACAGGTCCCTGTGCACACACAGCAACTCTCGAGAGTGTGCTATAATCAGACAGTCATCGAGGTAGTTAAGTATGCGAATGCTCACTTCCCTTAATGGTGCAAGGGCTGCCTCTGCGACCTTTGTGAAGATGCAAGGGGACAGGGACAAGTCAAAGGGGAGGACTTTGTACTGATATGCCTGATCGTCAAAACGCAAAACGTGGGAAGGGTCTGTGTCAAGGTAAAATCCAGACGTGAACATACACGTCCTTTAGTTCATCTGCCGTGATGCCGGATGCACGTCAGAATGTGCTTTTGCATCAGCATCTTGAACGGGAGTCTGTGCAAAGGTGGGATTAGAATTTGCAACTGAGGGAAACGGCGCTATATGCAAGCGATTCACCCGGCCAGCCCATCAGCGTGTTAACGAGTTCTACTGGCTCGGACCTGAGAAAACACGGGATGAAACTGACTCAACCCTGAAATTTTAATATCTCGTAAAGGTGTTGGGTGTCGCCCAACCTGCTGCTCTACAAATGTCTGCCAGGGAGATACCCCTGGACCAGGCGTGGAGTTTCCAGAGGTCTGGATGCGGATGCCAGAGCGTGCCCTGCCCCTGAGAAAGCAGGTCCTTCCTCAGGGGAATTTGCCAGGGAGGGGCTGTCGTGAGGAATACGAGGCCTCTCGGGAGGCAAGCAGGTCAACCTGGACCTTGTCGAATCGTTCCCAAATCAGCTGTACCGACTGGGGGTGAAGCCTCCACTCTCCACTGGGCAAGCGTTGTCGTGACAGCACCTGAGTAACGGGAGGAGACGACGGGAGAGTCGTGACATGTGACGGGAGCATACGCCACCTTGGCGATTTATGTACGCTACCGCAGTGGTGCTGTCTGACCTGATTAGGACATGTTTGTCTCAAATTAATGGGAGAAACTTCTGCAGGGCAAAGAAAACAGTCATCAACTCTAGGCAATTGATATTCCAGCGCAGCGGGGCCCCTCTCCAAAGGCCCGCAGCTGCGTGCCCTTTGCAAACGGCACACCCAACCCGATTTGGAGGCATCGGTAGTGACCAGGACGCTTTGGGACACTTGCTGCAGGGGAACTCCTGCCCTTAGAAAGCAGAGGTCTGTCCAGGGTTTGAGTGTTTGGCGGCATGAGGGGGTGATTATCACACGGTGCATGCCGTGGCGCCATGCTCGTCTTGGGACCCGAGTCTGCAGCCAGTGCTGAAGCGGTCTCATATGCATCAACCTCAGCGGCGTGACTGCGGTGGAGGATGCTATATGCCCCAGGAGCCTCTGGAAGAGATTTAGAGGGACCATTGTGCCTGGCTTGAACTTTGCGAGGCATTTCAGCACCGACTGTGCACACTCATTGATGAAACGTGCAGACATTGCGACTGAGTCTAACTACATGCCGAGAAAGGAGATGCTCTGAACTGGGGAGAGCTTGCTCTTTTCTCGGTTGACCTGAAGCCCCAAGCGGCTGAGGTGTTTGAGCACCTGGTCTCTGTGAGCGCATAATAAATCTCGAGAGTGGACAAGTATGAGCCAGTCGTCGAGGTAGTTGAGTATGCAGACTCCAGGGGAGTCATCCGCGTCAGACGCCGCGCTCTCCAATGCAGCGGCGAGCTCATCTGCTTCGAAATCTAGAGGATAGGCAGGCTGGCTGTGAGGCGAGCCGCTGTTGCTTCGAGCAGGTATGGGAGTCAACGAGCGTGCTGGGGAATGGGTGGTCCGTGGGTCTCTGGTACCTGATGGAGCCGCACCCTCTGCCATCCCCAGATAGCTTCCAGTGCCACTTGCACCGTCCTCAATCTGTGGGAAGAAGGAGCAATGCGAGGGGCGGCTGGAGTGGCTTGTTCTCAGTTGAAAACGAGCCGCGACCGCTACGTTGTCATGGTCATGTTCTCGCAGTGAGAACATGAGCCATCCACAAATGCAGCCTCGGTGTGATCGCTACCCAGACACACGAGGCAACGCCTGTGGCCGTCTGAAGCGGAGAGCACTCTACCGCATCCAGGAACTACACGGCATCTTTATAAAGACACATCCTTAAAATGACGTTCAACTCTCGCTGTGTATGCTCTTTTAGAGAAAATCACTCTTTTAGAAGAAATCACTCTTTTAATAACTCTCTTAAGAGTTTGTTTTCTAAGCTGTCGAAGCATCCAGGGGCAATTGCACTGCCGTGCAGGAAGGAGAAATCGATGCTGTAATGCGCCGTCAATCCAACAGCATGCAGAGTTTCAGAGGAATACAGGAACTGGTGTGATCTTCACGCGAACAGCATGCACAACCATCGGCTCCGAAGACAATTTCTGAATGAACTCTAGTATGTCCGGGGGCGGGGTATGCAAATACTAGCTGCCAACTTCTCATTGGCCTTTTTTCATAGATCAGAGGTATATTCGGTGCTCAAGAGAGACCCCTAGTGTCGCTTCTCCGACACAACGTGGAGAGAGCGACAGAAGGAGTACGCACTCTTTAAGAGGAAATAGCTCTTTTAAAGTGCTGTCGAAGTGCCCAGGGGTAAAGTCTGCAGCGGAGTGCAGAGGGAAAGAAAGCCACTGGAATGAGCCATATATTCAACAGCCCACGCTTCTGAAGAGGTGAATGAATGACTAGTAGCATTCAGCTTGCTGATATACAACCTCTCGGCTATGAAGATAAAATCTGAATGAATCCGCATTGCGGCCTCCCTTTTATACCCGTATGTCGGGGGGAGAGGCATGCAAATTCAACTCGCCAATTCTCATTGGCCTTTCCTCAAAGATCTGAAGGTGTCTCGGGCTCTCAAGAGCGACCCCTATTGTCAGTACATCGACAGAACGTCGAATGAGTGACAGAAGGGGAACTGCTGTTTACACCACGATAAACTCAAACTCCTCTGTCTAGACGATAAACAGCCAGTGTGTTTAGTGTGCAGAGATTCTCAAAAACATAATAATCACACATTTTTCCACATCTGTGAAGTTCTTCCACCTAACAAGGTATGACAAACTTCTTTCCATTTATGTAGATAAAACAAGAAATTGTATTTAAACAGGGGTGTTTAAACAGCCCAACGACTGCTCTGATGCTGCCAGTGAGAGATTTTAGAAATAAATCAGATTTTGGCCACCTATTGAGAAATGTTCTGAAATTAATATTCTGAAGTGTCATTGTCACGTGCAGCCACATTTCACAGCACATTGTCTCCACTAGTGCAATATCTTTAGTTACCAACAGTAACTAAACTCCTCCAACTCTTCATTTGAAGAGTTCAGGTGTTTGGAATGAACAGATGAAGTGCCGGCAAAAAACATGATGCATGTGTGAAAGGATTGTCAGATTTGTTAGACACTTTGCTCATATACTCATTCTCGATCAAGTGTCAAAATACCACCATAGAGATGTATTGTGTGTGGAATACAAAATGTCATTAAAACTATTTCTAGTAGTGGTGGTGTAGTGGGCTAAAGTACTGAACTGGTAAGCAGAAGGTTGTTGGTTCAATCCCCACAGCCACCACTTTGAGCAAGGTAATTAACTCCAGGTTGCTCTGGGGGATTTTTCCTTTAATAAGTGCACGGTAAGTTGCTTTGGATAAAAGCATCTCCCAAATGCATAAATGAAAAACTTGCATAATATTAAGCATGGGATATAAATATGATGCAATATTGGCAATCTAGTTGCATCTATTTTTTTTTGTATTATTATTATTATGATGCGGCCCATGACACATTATTTCATTTTGCATCTGGCCCCCAGTAGAAAAATTTATGAAACCCCTGCTTTAAAATGCATTTAAAAACCCCTGCAGACTATGTATTAAATACATGAACATATTACAGTATTTTCTGAGCAGCTTCAGTTTCACAGATTTTCACTTTGTTAAATTGCAGGAGGAACTCAATACAACACTGGAGTCTTTACAAGAGAAACTCAAACACACTGAAAACATTAAAGGAGAGTTTGATGAAGCAGCTCAACACATCAAGGTGAGGATACAGATGAAGAATCAAACACATTTGGTGATAAATGATGTGATGTGTGTGAATGCAGAACTGATTGAAGTGAATTTGATGAGATTTCAGACTCAAGTTGAGCACACAGAGCATCAGATTAAAGAGCAGTTTAAGAGGCTTCATGAGTTTCTCCGAGATGAAGAAGAAGCTACAATCACTTCACTGAGAGAGGAAGAGGAGCAGAAGAGTCAGATGATGAAGGAGAAGCTTGAGGAGATGAACACACACATCTCAGCTCTTTCACACACAATCAAACACATGGAGGAAATGATGAAATCCAATGACGATGTGTCATTTCTAAAGGTGAACGTCAAACTCTCATCATTGATTTCTGCTCTTATTGATCATTTGAGGAGATCATCAAGTGTTTTTTTGTCTTTTGCAGAACTTTAATGTGACAATGGAAAGGTAAGTGTCTCCTCTCTATGGTTGTGAAGTGAAAGTCACTGCAGTACTGACTCCTGAATGTTCTTCCAGAGCCCAGATCTCACAGCCGGATCCACAGATGACTTCTGGAGCTCTCATTCATGTGCCACATTACTTGGGCAACCTGACATTCAGAGTCTGGAAGAAGATGCAAGACATTGTCCTCAAGAGTCCACAAAAACATATCTGCTCTTACACTTAATGTGAAAAAAAAAGAAACATTCCTTTTTCAGGACACAGTATTTTAAATATTATTTTGTAAAAATCCAAATAACTTTACATATACTTATTGTAGAGGCTTTAAACAATGTTGTCCATGCTTGTTCAATGAACCATAAACCATTTATGAGCATGCACCTGTGGAACAGTCGTTAAGACACTAACAGCTTACGGATGGTAGGCAATAAAGGTCAGAGTTATAAAAGCTTAGGACACTAAAGAGACAATTCTGCTGACTCTGAAAAATACCAAAAGAAAGATGCTCAGGGTCCCTGCTCATCTGTGTGAACATGCCTTAGGCATGCTGCATGGAGGCATGAGGCTGCTGATGTGGCCAGGGCAATAAATTGCAATGTCCGTACTGTGAGACGCTTCAGACAGCACTACAGGGAGAATGAAGGACAGCTGATTGTCCTCACAGTGGCAGACCACATTTAACAACACCTGCACAGGATGGGTACATCCGAATATCACACCTGTGGGATAAGTAAAGGATGACGACAACAACTGCCCGAGTTACACCAGAAATGCACAATCCCTGTATCAGTTCTCAGACTGTCTGCAATAGGCTGAGAGAGGCTTGTAGGACTGTTGTAATGTAGGACCTTACCAGACATCACCAGCAACAACGTCGTCTATGGGCACAAACCCACCTTCACTGGACCAGACAGGCTGGCAAAAAGTGTTCTTCGCTGACGAGTCACAGTTTTGTCTCACCAGCGGTGATGGTCAGACTTGCGTACATCGTCAAAGGAACAAGCGTGTGGCATGGGGGGGCATGGTCGTGTGTCCACAGAGGGAGAATGGTAAGGCTTGTCACCTGGGTCATAATTATCTCAAACACATGTCTCTCATTGTAGTGATGGCAGAAGGAGACCTAAAAAAGCTCACCAGAGCATCAGTGAATAAAGAGAGTGGCCAGAAAGCATGACACCCCAAACAGAGAGAGAGAGTGTATGCAGCGAATGTCTATTGTTTTACTTTCATTTATTTTGTTATTCCTGTGTTATCGACGGTTACTGTCGATTGTGTAAAAAAAAGCCAAAATATAAGGACTGACCTCTTTTTGGAATGATGAAGTAGGGGTTGTAAAACCCCTGTCTCACCTCTGATGGAGGGACAGGCTCTATCGTACCAGAGGCGGAGAGGTAACGACCGCATCCAGGAACTTCACAGAGACGGAAAGGCATCTTTAAAAATATGTTCAACGTCACTGTGCCTGCTCTAATAGAGAAAACACACTCTTTAAGAGGAAATAGCTCTTTTAAAGTGCTGTCGAAGTGCCCAGGGGCAAAGTCTGCAGCGGAGTGCAGAGGGAAAGAAAGCCGCTGGAATGCGCCATATATTCAACAGCCCACGCTTCTGAAGAGGTGAATGAATGACTAGTAGCATTCAGCTTGCTGATATACAACCTCTCGGCTATGAAGATAAAATCTGAATGAATCCGCATTGCGGCCTCCCTTTTATACCCGTATGTCGGGGGGAGAGGCATGCAAATTCAACTCGCCAATTCTCATTGGCCTTTCCTCAAAGATCTGAAGGTGTCTCGGGCTCTCAAGAGCGACCCCTATTGTCAGTACATCGACAGAACGTCGAATGAGTGACAGAAGGGGAACTGCTGTTTACACCACGATAAACTCAAACTCCTCTGTCTAGACGATAAACAGCCAGTGTGTTTAGTGTGCAGAGATTCTCAAAAACATAATAATCACACATTTTTCCACATCTGTGAAGTTCTTCCACCTAACAAGGTATGACAAACTTCTTTCCATTTATGTAGATAAAACAAGAAATTGTATTTAAACAGGGGTGTTTAAACAGCCCAACGACTGCTCTGATGCTGCCAGTGAGAGATTTTAGAAATAAATCAGATTTTGGCCACCTATTGAGAAATGTTCTGAAATTAATATTCTGAAGTGTCATTGTCACGTGCAGCCACATTTCACAGCACATTGTCTCCACTAGTGCAGTATCTTTAGTTACCAACAGTAACTAAACTCCTCCAACTCTTCATTTGAAGAGTTCAGGTGTTTGGAATGAACAGATGAAGTGCCGGCAAAAAACATGATGCATGTGTGAAAGGATTGTCAGATTTGTTAGACACTTTGCTCATATACTCATTCTCGATCAAGTGTCAAAATACCACCATAGAGATGTATTGTGTGTGGAATACAAAATGTCATTAAAACTATTTCTAGTAGTGGTGGTGTAGTGGGCTAAAGTACTGAACTGGTAAGCAGAAGGTTGTTGGTTCAATCCCCACAGCCACCACTTTGAGCAAGGTAATTAACTCCAGGTTGCTCTGGGGGATTTTTCCTTTAATAAGTGCACGGTAAGTTGCTTTGGATAAAAGCATCTCCCAAATGCATAAATGAAAAACTTGCATAATATTAAGCATGGGATATAAATATGATGCAATATTGGCAATCTAGTTGCATCTATTTTTTTTTGTATTATTATTATTATGATGCGGCCCATGACACATTATTTCATTTTGCATCTGGCCCCCAGTAGAAAAATTTATGAAACCCCTGCTTTAAAATGCATTTAAAAATCCCTGCAGACTATGTATTAAATACATGAACATATTACAGTATTTTCTGAGCAGCTTCAGTTTCACAGATTTTCACTTTGTTAAATTGCAGGAGGAACTCAATACAACACTGAAGTCTTTACAAGAGAAACTCAAACACACTGAAAACATTAAAGGAGAGTTTGATAAAGCAGTTCAACACATCAAGGTGAGGATACAGATGAAGAATCAAACACATTTGGTGATAAATGATGTGATGTGTGTGAATGCAGAACTGATTGAAGTGAATTTGATGTGATTTCAGACTCAAGCTGAGCACACAGAGCATCAGATTAAAGAGCAGTTTAAGAGGCTTCATGAGTTTCTCCGAGATGAAGAAGAAGCTACAATCACTTCACTGAGAGAGGAAGAGGAGCAGAAGAGTCAGATGATGAAGGAGAAGCTTGAGGAGATGAACACACACATCTCAGCTCTTTCACACACAATCAAAGACATGGAGGAAATGATGAAATCCAATGACGATGTGTCATTTCTAAAGGTGAACGTCAAACTCTCATCATTGATTTCTGCTCTTATTGATCATTTGAGGAGATCATCAAGTGTTTTTTTGTCTTTTGCAGAACTTTAATGTGACAATGGAAAGGTAAGTGTCTCCTCTCTATGGTTGTGAAGTGAAAGTCACTGCAGTACTGACTCCTGAATGTTCTTCCAGAGCCCAGATCTCACAGCCGATCCACAGATGACTTCTGGAGCTCTCATTCATGTGCCACATTACTTAGACAACCTGACATTCAGAGTCTGGAAGAAGATGCAAGACATTGTCCTCAAGAGTCCACAAAAACATATCTGCTCTTACACTTAATGTGAAAAAAAAAGAAACATTCCTTTTTCAGGACACAGTATTTTAAATATTATTTTGTAAAAATCCAAATAACTTTACATATACTTATTGTAGAGGCTTTAAACAATGTTGTCCATGCTTGTTCAATGAACCATAAACCATTTATGAGCATGCACCTGTGGAACAGTCGTTAAGACACTAACAGCTTACGGATGGTAGGCAATAAAGGTCAGAGTTATAAAAGCTTAGGACACTAAAGAGACAATTCTGCTGACTCTGAAAAATACCAAAAGAAAGATGCCCAGGGTCCCTGCTCATCTGTGTGAACATGCCTTAGGCATGCTGCATGGAGGCATGAGGCTGCTGATGTGGCCAGGGCAATAAATTGCACTGTCCGTACTGTGAGACGCTTCAGACAGCACTACAGGGAGAATGAAGGACAGCTGATTGTCCTCACAGTGGCAGACCACATTTAACAACACCTGCACAGGATGGGTACATCCGAATATCACACCTGTGGGATAAGTAAAGGATGACGACAACAACTGCCCGAGTTACACCAGAAATGCACAATCCCTATATCAGTTCTCAGACTGTCTGCAATAGGCTGAGAGAGGCTTGTAGGACTGTTGTAATGTAGGACCTTACCAGACATCACCAGCAACAACGTCGTCTATGGGCACAAACCCACCTTCACTGGACCAGACAGGCTGGCAAAAAGTGTTCTTCGCTGACGAGTCACAGTTTTGTCTCACCAGCGGTGATGGTCAGACTTGCGTACATCGTCAAAGGAACAAGCGTGTGGCATGGGGGGGCATGGTCGTGTGTCCACAGAGGGAGAATGGTAAGGCTTGTCACCTGGGTCATAATTATCTCAAACACATGTCTCTCATTGTAGTGATGGCAGAAGGAGACCTAAAAAAGCTCACCAGAGCATCAGTGAATAAAGAGAGTGGCTAGAAAGCATGACACCCCAAACAGAGAGAGAGAGTGTATGCAGCGAATGTCTATTGTTTTACTTTCATTTATTTTGTTTTTCCTGTGTTATCAATGGTTACTCTCGATTGTGTAAAAAAAAGGGGGTAAAACCCCTGTCTCACCTCGGATGGAGGGACAGGCTCTATCGTGCCAGAGGCGGAGAGGTAACGACTGCATCCAGGAACTTCACAGAGACGGAAAGGCATCTTTAAAAGACGCGTCTTTAAAAATACGTTCAACGTCACTGTGCCTGCTCTAATAGAGAAAACACACTCTTTAAGAGGAAATAGCTCTTTTAAAGTGCTGTCGAAGCACCCAGGGGTAAAGTCTGCAGCGGAGTGCAGAGGGAAAGAAAGCCGCTGGAATGCGCCATATATTCAACAACCCACGCTTCTGAAGAGGTGAATGAATGAGTAGTAGCATTCAGCTTGCTGATATACAACCTCTCGGCTACGAAAAAAAAATCTGAATGAATCCACATTCCGGCCTCCCTTTTATACCCGTATGTCGGGGGAGTGGCATGCAAATTCAACTCGCCAATTCCCTTTGGCCTTTCAGACGGCATTCCGGCATCAGAGCGTGCGCGAACGAACTGGCTGGTGTTTTTACGGACATTTTCAACCTGTCCCTGCCTGTAGTCCCCACATGCTTCAAAATGTCAACCATTGTGCCTGTACCGAAGCAAGCCAAAATCATTTGCTTAAATGACTGGCGTCCTGTTGCTCTGACTCCCATCATCAGCAAATGCTTTGAGAGGTTAATCAGAGATCACATCTGCTCTGTGCTGCCTGCCTCACTGGACCCAATGCAGTTTGCCTACCGCAACAACCGCTCCACTGATGATGCCATTGCATCTACACTGCACACTGCTCTCTCCCACGTGGAAAAAAGGAACACATATGTGAGAATGCTGTTTGTAGACTACGGCTCAGCATTCAACACCATAGTGCCCTCCAAGCTTGATGTGAAACTACGGGCTCTGGGCTTAAACAGGTCGCTGTGCAGCTGGATCCTGGACTTCCTGTCCGGCAGACGTCAGGTGGTTAGAATGGGCAGCAACACCTCCTCAACACTGGAGCCCTGCAGGGCTGTGTTCTCAGCCACTCCTGTATTCCTTGAACAAACATGACTGTGTGGCAACACATAGCTCCAATGCCATCATTAAGTTTGCTGACGATATGACGGTGGTAGGTCTGATCACTGACAATGATGAAACAGAGAGGAGGTGCACACTCTGACACGCTGTGTCCACATCGAGGAACTCTCATGGTCTGTCCACATTGAGGCTGTGGTGAAGGTTCACAAGCACCTCTTCTTCCTGAGACGGCTGAGGAAGCTTGGAATGAACCACCACATTCTCACACGTTTCTACACTAGTACTGTAGAGAGCATCCTGACTGGCTGCATCACCGCCTGGTCCGGCAATAACACCACCCACAACCGCAAAGCCCTGCAAAGGGTGGTGCGAACTGCCAGAAACATCATTGGAGGTGAGCTTCCCTCCCTCCAGGACATCTATAACAGGCGGTGTGAGAAAAAAGCTCGGAGGATCATCAGAGACTCCAGCCACCCGAGTCATGGGCTGCTCTCACTGCTACCATCAGACAGATGGTATCGCAGCATCAGGACCCACACCAGCCGACTACATGTCAGCTTCTTTCCCCAAGCAATCAGACTTTTGAACTCTTGATCTCTCACAAGCAATAATCAGCACTGCACTTTATTAATTTTATTATCACACACTGGACTGTCAAATATATTCTACCAAGTTTAAGTTTAAGAGGAGTTTAAGGCTAGATGTAAGGACAGGTGTAAGATGGCGCCAGTCAGCTTGCCGTCTACTCTGTCTGATTTTTATTTTTTTTATCTGCTGTTTTATTTATTAGATCTATGTTTGCCTTGTCTGTGTTATGCATATTGATGCTTTTGAGTGGTGTTGAACCGGTGCTGACTTATGACCGGCAAACTTTAATCCAGATCAAATACTCTATGGAAACTCATCTCCAATAATATTAGGGGTCTCTCTTGAGCGCCGATATTCACCTCTGATCTATGAAAAAAGGCCAATGAGAGTTGGCAGCCAGTATTTGCATGTCCCGCCCCCGGACATACGGGTATTTAAGCGGCGCAAATACGGGAGTTCATTCAGGATTTTTCTGAGGAGCCGAAAATGGTCCGACCACAACAGTGGCTCGGTTCAGTGACATGGCGGAGGAAAGACACAACGTGTCGTTCCCTCCCTCGGGGAACGGAGGTTACATACGTAACCAAACGTTCCACTTCTGTCGCTCTCTCCACGTTGTGTCGGAGAAGCGACACTAGGGGACCCATTCCAATCTTGCCATGTGCTGAACCGTGTACGTGAACTGCCGATACAGAGGCGGGCAGGGATTCATCCAGTGCCATGCATCGTCTGTACCCGGCTGCATGTACCCTTCCCCAATGCCCCATACGAACATCGGGATCCTTCTAGTTACCCTGGGAGGGGAACAAGGCGATGTTTGCCAACATGGGAACGGGCCAGCCTGGCTGGGCCTCTTTTCTCTCTATGTTTCTCGCATAGAGCAATCACGGCCGGGGCCCTTACATGCATATAGGTAAGGGGGTCTTACCAGACCCTGCGGAGACCAAACCTGCCCTTTTTCTTGGGGAGGAAAAGTGGTAGACACGTAACACGGCCGTTCTCAGGACTCGTGTGGAAAGTATGGTGCGGTGGTAGATCCCAGCCTCGAAGGGGGGAGTTGCTACAGCACGGCGACCGGGGCAGCTGTAACTGCCTAAGGGAGACACGGGGGTCCGCTCGTAAGGGGACAGAACCGTGGAAATACACACAGGGGGCGTCCGCACAGGAGGCCTTCTACTTTACCTGTGGAGCACCTATGCCAGTACAGGGTAGCCATCAGGGTACCCGCAGTGGCTTGGGTCGGCGAGTTCCTCCGCTGAACCGCGGACCCGGAGGGCTGGGGAGGAATCGACCAGGGGCCCGACTCGAAGTGGGGCGCCCTGGGAAGAAGGCGCACTACTTTACCTTGACGTCAGGAAAAGGCGCTGGGCGCAAGCGATCCACCCGGCCGGTCGGTCTACGTGTTACCGAGTTCTACGGGCTCGGACCTGAGAAAACACGAGACGCTAACCGACTCAACGCGGAGGTTGTAAAACCTCGCGAAGGTGTTGGGTGTTGCCCAACCCGCGGCTCTACAGATGTCTGCTAGGGAGGTGCCCTTGGCCAGTGCCCACGAGGACGCTAATACCCCTTGTTGAGTGAGCTCGGACTCGTAGGGGTAGGGGCACGGCCTGGGTGTGATAAGCCAGTGTGATGGCATCGACAACCCAGTGGGCGAGCCTCTGTTTGGAGACGGCATTCCCTTTCTGCCGTCCCCCAAAGCAGACAAAGAGCTGCTCAGAGCGTCTGGTGCTCTGTGTGCGGTCCAGGTAAATGCGCAGGGCGCGCACTGGACACAGCAACGAAAGGGCTGGGTCTGCCTCCTCCCGGGGCAGCGCTTGCAGGTTCACTACCTGATCTCGGAATGGTGTGGTAGGAACCTTGGGCACATAGCCCGGTCGCGGTCTTAAGATCACAGACGTATCTGCCGGACCGAACTCCAGGCAAGTGTCGCTGACAAAGAACGCTTGCTGGTCCCCGACCCTCTTAATGGAGGCGAGCGCGATCAGCAGGGCCGTCTTAAGAGAGAGGGCCCTGAGTCCAACTGATTCAAGTGGCTCGAAGGGAGGTCTCTGGAGTCCTGCCAAGACTACCGAGGGATCCCAGGAGGGAACTAGGCCTGGCCGGGAGGGATTCAACCTCCGGGCGCCTCTCAGGAACCTGAGGATCAGGTCGTGCTTACCCAAAGACTTGCCGTCTACAGGATCGTGGTGGGCGGCGATAGCGGCAACATACACCTTGAGGGTGGACGGGGACAGCCTCCTGTCCAGCCTCTCCTGTAGGAACAGAAGCACTGACCTAATCGCGCATCTCTGCGGGTCTTCGGCTCGGGAAGAACACCAATCTGCGAACAAGCGCCACTTTAGGGCGTAAAGGTGCCTGGTAGAGGGAGCTCTGGCTTGGTTGATGGTATTCACAACGGTCGCCGGTAAGCCGGCTAGCTCTTCCGCGTCCCGTCCAGGGACCAGACGTGGAGGTTCCAGAGGTCTGGGCGCGGGTGCCAGAGCGTGCCCCGTCCCTGAGAGAGGAGGTCCTTTCTCAGGGGAATTCGCCAGGGAGGAGCTGTCGCGAGGAGCCTGAGTTCTGAGAACCAAGTCTGAGTGGGCCAGTAGGGGGCCACCAACGTGACTTGCTCCTCGTCCTCCCTGACCTTGCACAGCACCGGTGCAAGAAGGCTCACTGGGGGAAATGCGTACTTGCGCAGCCCCGAGGGCCAGCTGTGTGCCAGCGCGTCTGTCCCGAGGGGAGCCTCTGTTAGGGCGTACCAGAGCGGGCAGTGGGAGGTTTCCTGGGCGGCGAACAGGTCTACCTGGGCCTTGCCAAACCGTTCCCAAATCAGCTGGACCGACTGGGGTGAAGCCTCCACTCCCGCCGGGCAGGCGTTGTCGTGATAGCGCGTCCGCTACGACATTGAGCTTGCCGGGGATGTGAGTGGCACGCAGCGACTTGAGTCGCTGCTGGCTCCATAGGAGGAGACGGCGGGCGAGTTGTGACATGTGGCGGAGCGTCGCCGCCTTGGCGATTTATGTACGCCACCACCGTGGTGCTGTCCGATCTCACGAGGACATGTTTGTCCCGAACTAACGGGAGGAACTTCCTGAGAGCAAGAAGGACGGTCAGCAACTCCAGGCAATTGATGTGCCAACGCAGCGGGGCCCCTTTCCAACGGCCCGCTGCTGCGTGCCCGCTGCACACGGCACCCCACCCGGACCGGGAGGCATCGGTTGTGATCAGGACGCGTCGGGACACCTGCTGCAGGGGCACTCCTGCCCGTAAAAAGCAGAGGTCTGTCCAGGTTCGGAGTGTTTTGAGGCAGGCGGGGGTGATCCTTACCCGATGCGTGCCGCGGTGCCATGCATGTCTCGGGACTCGAGTCTGGAGCCAGTGCTGGAGTGGTCTCATATGCATCAACCCCAGTGGCGCGACCGCCGCGGAGGACGCCATATGCCCCAGGAGCCTCTGGAAAAGTTTTAGAGGGACCACTGTGCCTGGCTTGAAGGAAGCGAGGCATTCCAGCAGCGACTGAGCACGCTCGCTCGTGAGACGTGCTGTCATTGAGACTGAGTCTAACTCCAACCCGAGAAAAGAGATGCTCTGAACCGGAGTGAGCTTGCTCTTTTCCCAGTTGACCTGAAGCCCCAAGCGGCTGAGGTGCCGGAGCACCTGGTCTCTGTGTGTGCATAGTAACTCTCGAGAGTGTGCTAGGATGAGCCAGTCGTCGAGGTAGTTGAGAATGCGGATGCCGGCTACTCGTAGCGGGGCAAGGGCCGCCTCTGCGACTTTCGTGAAGACGCGAGGGGACAGAGACAGGCCGAAGGGGAGGACTTTGTACTGAAATGCCTGCCCGTCGAACGCGAACCGTAGGAAGGGTCGGTGTCGTGGCAGAATTGAGACGTGGAAGTACGCGTCCTTCAGGTCCACCGCTGCGAACCAATCTAGATGCTGAACGCCAGCTAGAATATTTCTCTGCGTAAGCATTTTGAACGGGAGTTTTAACAAGGCCCGATTGAAAACTCGCAAGTCCAGGATTGGTCGTAAGCCGCCGCCTTTCTTGGGTACAATGAAGTAAGGGCTGTAGAAACCCTTCCTCATTTCGGTTGGAGGGACGTGCTCTATCGCGCCCTTGGCTAAGAGGGTCGCGATTTCTGTGCGCAGGGAACTGGCGTGCTCGCCGTGTACTGCGGAAAAGCGGACGCCCCTGAAGGGGGGCGGGAGCCGGGCAAACTGAATTGCGTAACCGAGTCGAATGGTCCGGTGCAGCCAGCGTGATGCGTCCCAGCTCTGCGCTAGGGGCACCAAAGGGACGAGTATTTTGGATGTACCCGGCGGGGCCTCGCAGCGGGGCGCAACAGGTAATGCAGCGTCGGGCGGCTTCGTTGCGGCCTGAGGCTGAGGTGCTGAGAATAGACTCAAAGCACTTACCTTGCTCCGCGCGCCCGGCAGTGGGCGGGTTCTTGACTGAGGAGGAGGTCTGATGTTGGCGTCCTCTGAACTTGTCTGAACCGGCCAGCCGGGGGACAGTCGTGGGCAGGCGGAAGGCGGGATCGCCGCGTCCGGTGTACCGGGACTGTTGTGATCTGAAAGCACATTGCCGTGAGAACGGCATTTGCGGGCCAGGTGACCCAGAGGCAAAGTAAATAGCTCTTTTATTGAGAATGTGGGTACCACAGCCCCCGTCAGGGGGTGTGGCAAATGAAAAAACAAAGGATTCTCCTCCCGGCCCTCCACCGGGGGACGGAGCGGTCTTACCACCTCCGGAGCTAACGTCTTCGGCTCTGGGTCGGCTGTCTCAGGAACGCTTGGGAGCCTTCCGGGTACTGGAGGGGTTCGTGAGACAGGGGCGTGCACCGCCTGCGGAGTGCTCGACGCTGGGGCTGAGAGCTGGGCCCGGGTTGAGGCGGAGCAGGAGCTGGTTTCCTCGCAGGGGGACGCCCTCGGCGGGCAGACGGGGCAGGGCCCGTAGCGGCAGGTCTGCGGCGGGGCATGATGTGCGAAATGGCCTCCGTCTGCTTCTTCACCGCGGAGAACTGTTGGGCGAAGTCCTCGACGGTGTCACCGAAAAGGCCAATCTGGGAGACAGGTGCGTCCAGGAAGCGGTTCTTGTCAGCCTCACGCATCTCAACCAGGTTGAGCCAAAGATGGCGTTCCCGGAGAAAGGGACCGGGGGGATGCGAGGCCGCGAACGGCGCGCTGCCCCCAGGAACCAATCATCCAACCGAGAAGGCTGTGGGGAGGATGGAGGGTTCCAGTCCAACCCCACGCTCAAGGCGTCCCGGGCAAGCATGTCGGACATCTGAGCGTTGGCCTCCACCTGGGCCTGCTGGCCCGAAGGCGGCAGTCCAGGGGAGTCCTCGGCATCAGACACCGCACTCTCCGATGCAGCGGCGAGCTCATCTGCGGCGGGGCATGATGTGCAAAATGGCCTCCTGTTGGGCGAAGTCCTCGACGGTGTCACCGAAAAGGCCAATCTGGGAGACAGGTGCGTCCAGGAAGCGGTTCTTGTCAGCCTCACGCATCTCAACCAGGTTGAGCCAAAGATGGCGTTCCTGGACCACTAGGGTGGCCATCGTCTGTCCGAGTGCCTGCGCTGTGGCCTTCGTCGCTCTCAGGGCGAGGTCGGTCGCTGAGCACAGTTCCTGCAGCACATCAGGATCAGGTCCACCCTGTGCATGTTTCTGAGAGCTTTGGCCTGGTGGACTTGCAGGAGGGCCATCGCATGCAGGGCGGAGGCAGCGCGTCCAGCCGTAGTGTAGGCCTTCGCGTTAAGCGAGGATGTTGTCCTACTGGGCTTGGACGGGAGTACGGGCGACCCCGCCAGGAGGTAGGGCTACTGGGGCATAGATGGTGCGCAACCTATCAACCTGGGGAATCGCGTCGTACCCGTGGCGCTCTCCGCCGTCGAGGGTGGAGAGAGTGGAGCGGGTGGCACCTAGACGAGCGGAGAGCGGGGCTCTCCACGTAGACGTCAGCTCATCATGCACCTCCGGGAAGAAAGGGACCGGGGGGATGCGAGGCCGCGAACGGCGCGCTGCCCCCAGGAACCAATCATCCAACCGAGAAGGCTGTGGGGAGGATGGAGGGTTCCAGTCCAACCCCACGCTCAAGGCGTCCCGGGCAAGCATGTCGGACATCTGAGCGTCGGCCTCCACCTGGGCCTGCTGGCCCGAAGGCGGCAGTCCAGGGGAGTCCTCGGCATCAGACACCGCACTCTCCGATGCAGCGGCGAGCTCATCTGCTTCGGACTCGGGAGGATAGACAGCCAGGCCGTGAGGCGAGCCGCTATCGCCACGAGCGTGGACGGTGACCAGCGAGCGTGTCGGGGAACGGGAGGTTCGCGGGGGGCTACCCGGCGAAACTGCACCCGCTGCCGCCCCAAATCGCCCCAGTGCCAACCGCACCGTCCTTAATCCCGTGGGAAGAAGGAGCAATGCGGGGTGCAGCTGGGGTGGCTTGCTTTCTGTTGAAAGCGAGCCGCGACCGCAACGTGGTCATGGTCATGTTCTCGCAGTGAGAACATGAACCATCCACAAACGCCGCCTCGGTGTGATCGCGGCCCAAACACACGAGACAGCGCCTGTGGCCGTCTGAAGCAGAGAGCACTCTACCGCATCCAGGAACGACACAGGGGCGGAAAGGCATCTTGAAAAGACGGCGTCCTTAAAAGGACGTTCAACGCCACTGTGTTTGCTCTTTTAGAGAAAATTACTCTTTTAGTAAAAAACTATTTTAATACACAGTGTGTGTGTGTGTATGTGTCTGCGCTGTCGAAGCGCTCAGGGGCAACAGTGCACGCCGTGCACTGAGAAGGAGAAAGCCGCTGTTGTGCGCCGTCAAGATCCAACAGCATGCAGATCGTCAGAGGAAACAGGAATGTTTATAGTGGTGTGTAACTCGCAGCAAACTGCAGACAGACCATCGGCTCCGAAGAAATTTTCTGAATGAACTCCAGTATTTGCGCCGCTTAAATACCCGTATGTCCGGGGGCGGGACATGTAAATACTGGCTGCCAACTCTCATTGGCCTTTTTTCATAGATCAGAGGTGAATATCGGCGCTCAAGAGAGACCCCTAGTGTCGCTTCTCCGACACAACGTGGAGAGAGCGACAGAAGGGGAACTATAGTTTACTAATATGAAATCTGTGGAGTGGTTAAAAAATTAATTTTAATGACTTCAACCTAACTGTATGTAAACTTCTGACTATTTTCTTCTGTTTCTGTTAAGACTATTGTTACATGTATAAAACTGAAGAGGAACATTTTAAAAATGTTATTGAAATGTATTTGAAGTCCATATAAACTATAATGAAACAGCAATGATACATTTTACATTTTGTGAATTTTTACCCTTTTTATAAAAATAAATTATCAGACAATTTCTGCGGCCCCTGGGGATCCCCAGACTCCAGTTTGAAAACACAGTTTTTTATAAATATTCTTCTGAAGTCATACATACAATAGAGTTGTGTGGAACAAACCAAACTTAATGGTATTATTTACTTCCCATCAAATATAGTGACTTCAGACTTACAACTTAAAGTCTTCATTACAGCATACAGGCTTGAAACAACATGAACATGAGTTTTGATTTTTGGTTTATCTTTTCCTTTAAAACAGCACAAAAGCTAATATTTCCCAGCAACAAAAGTTCAGTTTATTTCTGTAACATGCAGAATGATGTTTTTACACTTGGTGTTTTTCTTGTGACATCACTGACTGCCGAATCTCTGCCGTGTTTGTTCAGGAGACTCCAGTGATGTTCAGATGAAGATCAGCAGATGTTGGAGAGGTTCATCTCCTCGTCTCTGACATGATTATGTCCTCAAATGTTTGAGAATTACACAGGACACGACATGTAAAACTAATTTTGACTATTGATTAGGTAAAAGAATATAAAGTATTGCATTTATATTGTTTAACTCTCTCATATAAAGAGATGTTGATGTTGTGTTCACACTGTTAGAGCTCTGTGTTGTGTGTGATGTGCAGTTTGGGGTGTAGATCGTGTGCAGAGTCTCTATTCTCTCTTCTCTCTGTCCTCGTGAGAGATGAGATCCTGTAAACCCTGATACAGTTTTACTTGTGCATTACTGTAGATATTTAGTGCATTATATGATTGTGCTTTTTATATTCAAGTGGGAAGAGAAACATGTGAGGTATTTATGTACAAAATAAATGTCATTTCTGCAACAAACAGATATTCCCGCCCCACATTCACAGCATTGGTTGTTGTGTTGGGCTGGTCGGGACGCTCAAACTGATCAATGATTAAAAGCACTGCAGTGTTCACACTTTTCAAAGAAATAAATATACACATGGATACTTACAGTTGTCTAGACATGTTATGTGGGATAAGAGTATTTCAACATCAATTACACATCAGCTTTAAACAGTAAAAGAAAGAAAATGTTCTGGATTGTTGCATGTGTATTGGATTATGGATCAATTTTGAGAGTTTGCTGAATTTGATTTATATATAAAAGTGTCCAAAAACCTCCCGAGCCACACTGATGTTTTTCTTTGAATGCACTCGTCTCAACAATCATAAAAACACTTGAACTTATATTGATTTAATATCTAATTATGAAAAATTATTCACATGGACACTAATATTGCATCATTCTCTGGTGCACAGTCGGTGTATGTGCGCTCTCACTCGACTCAAACACGTCTGGCCCAAATGAGTTTGTTACTGCACACTAAATTATTACTCTGTTGGTATATACTGTAGATGTTGCAGGAACAGGAAGTGTAGTATAGTAGTATGTCATTCTGAACTCTAGTTTCTAACATGCTTCACATTCAATGTGACACACTGAACATATCTGTGATGCTATAGGGAAAACAACTGACATCAATATGAGTAATAAAACACTCAGAGTCACGATTTCAATCATTTTGAGATCATTTACTGAAGTTTTTGTTTCATACATGCACAGAATAGAAGTGAAGAAGAGCTGGTTAACAAAACAGACATCAGTTATTATAGTCACATGCACAATATGATTCAAAGTGTCATTGTTATTAGTTTTTCTAAACATGAAATATTCTAGATCCGACTTCTTATGAACAATAATGATGTATTAATCATGTTCTCATTCTAAGGTTTAGTAGATTATATGCAGGGGTCAGAGGTCATCTATCAGTCATGAACACTTTTCTGAATGTGTCTGAAGTTCCAGTTATTTCACTATAATAGAGTCACATGTTAAAATAAACTTTAAACAAGAATAAAACTACTGTAGATGATCTAGACAGAGTATCTTGTGAGTTTTCTTCACTGCAGACTTTATTCTGGTCGTGTTTGTGGAATGAAGACCTCAACATCTGCAAAACACTTGAGCAAAACAAGTCGAGAAACAACAAAAGCCAAACAGGACGACTCTGAAAGTATTTCATTAGTAGAACTTGAAGCTTGTAAAATATACGTCTAAAACATTAATGATTAGAAATATCAAATATATCAATGGTTAATTTAATGAAGCATGAAAGAAAGTAAAATAATAATGAAATCTCTCAATTCTATATGATTTAATAAATGGTGAATCAAGTGATTAATTGATGATTAATTATATGAATATTATTGATCATTATGAATAAATGCAGTAAAATAAAAATGCATATTCTCTAAATGAATAATCAATGTTATTACAGACCCTCAGTCACCCCTCAAATAACATACATTACTTTACATGTAATAAGATGATTAAAATAAAGATAATAACAATCATAAAATATTGATTAACAGTAAATGAGAATAATATAAAGAGAAAATGTAAAGCAAAGAGATTAAAAATGCACAACACTAAAGATTGTATTTCAGTTAGTTGATCCCAGAGAAACTGATGCTATTAGAGATGTCATTAACTCAGTCACCATCAGCTTGTAGAGAACTCAAATATGATAGAGGTGGAGTTATGTAGATGAGCAAATGAATGCGCTAATTAAGTTACTGAGGTGCTAAATTAACACCAGATGACGTGTGGCGTTTAATTAACACGTGATGACACACAACATTTAGAAAACGGCATTTCAAAGCTTAATATGGCAAAATAAAACACGTGAATTCTGACCGTCTTGGCTTTCCAAAGCCGGTGGACTTTCTGGTGCACTCCTAGGGTAAGAGTCCGGTAAAGCTGGAAATATATTCACAGATTCGAAATTCCCGGATAAATAAATAATTACAGAAACGTTGTTAACAGACAAATTCAGTTCACACATCAGTGGTCTCCTGCTGGTTATACTACAACACATAGTTTGGAAAAAAAATATTTGTCCTAATGAAAAAAATAAAAAATTATACAAAAGCACATTTTTCCAAACTATGTTTTGTTGTATAACCAGCAGGAGACCACTGATGTGTGAACTGAATGTGATGACACTCCACAATGTGTAACAATGAAGTAATTGAATATTTTCTCTTTTCCGTTTTGCACTTTGCAGACGCTCCCTGCGGACTCTGTCGGCTGCGCTTAGATCAATGTCATTTATCCAGCTGCCTCGTTTTGATGAAATTGAGGGTGTAGCTCGTTGTCTACATTACTAAGTTTGGAAATATGTGTCGTTTGTATATTAACAACGTTTCTGTAAATAGTTATTGATCCAGAAATTTCGAATCTGTGAATATTTTTCAACTTCACCGGACTTAGGGTAAGATGGTGCCTCTCTAGGGAGTTTGTGCCCTACGCAGACTGCGTACTATACGTATAGAAACTGGCGCACACACACACACACTACTGCGCGTCGTGACCGCATTACCACCTCGGTGTGCATTATTTTTCAACAATTCATTGGCCGGATTCAATTATTCCTTACATATGTAATAATAATATATTTAAGTTATATATATATAATTTTTTGATCACATTCAGCACCTTTCAGTGGCCGGTACAATACGTAACATTTATATTTGATATTGTATTCTGTAATTAAAGATCTTCTTAAACTGCTCTATTAGTTTATATTTATTAAAAGTATTTATTCAGACTCTCAATAGCATCTTGCTTTGAGTGCTTCTTCCACTCATCTGGAATCTCACCCGAGCCCTGGAACTTTTTATCATAATACTTTTCCAGATCTTCTGGAATCTGCACACAACCCACTTCCAGTACGGCAGCTCAGAGAAGTCAGGAGTGATGCTCCAGTTAGCATAAACACCTCCAGCTTTTCTGTATTCTTTGTATGGATATGACTGATCTGATGATTTAAATGATTCTATCACTTGCCACTGAAGTTGTACAAAAATTAGCACTGAGATCCCGTGTTACACTGTAATACCATCCTTTCAGTCCATTGACTCGATGGAAAGGAACACTGTGATCTCCTTCATGATTTTCTATTGTGTTGGTGCAGATTGCAGCACAGAAAGGACACTGAACCCAACAGCACTGACAGAAGTGACCAATCAGAATCTCATCTGGTCTGTACTTACAGTCCAGAATTACTGGAAAAGTCTCTGTACTGAATTTACTGCTTATGTCAGAAATTATAGATGGAAGTTCTTTTCTCATCACATCTTCTAGTAGTTTGATATCAACATCATCACGACTCACTCCACTGAAGTCTTTAACAGAGAATATCAGCACATCTGAGAGCTTCTGTGTGAAACACTTCAACCACAAATCAACATCTCCACTGTTCACTTGAACATATTCAGTAGATTCATGAGCTGCTTCAACATCTCCACTGTTCACTTGAACATATTCAGTAGATTCATGAGCTGCTTCAACATCTCCACTGTTCACTTGAACATATTCAGTAGATTCATGAGCTGCTTCAACATCTCCACTGTTCACTTGAACATATTCAGTAGATTCATGAGCTGCTTCAACATCTCCACTGTTCACTTGAACATATTCAGTAGATTCATGAGCTGCTTCAACATCTCCACTGTTCACTTGAACATGTTCAGTAGATTCATGAGCCGCTTCAACATCTCCACTGTTCACTTGAACATGTTCAGTAGATTCATGAGCCGCTTCAACATCTCCACTGTTCACTTGAACATATTCAGTAGATTCATGAGCTGCTTCAACATCTCCACTGTTCACTTGAACATGTTCAGTAGATTCATGAGCCGCTTCATCATCTCCACTGTTCACTTGAACATGTTCAGTAGATTCATGAGCCGCTTCAACATCTCCACTGTTCACTTGAACATGTTCAGTGGATTCATGAGCTGCTTCAACATCTCCACTGTTCACTTGAACATGTTCAGTAGATTCATGAGCCGCTTCATCATCTCCACTGTTCACTTGAACATGTTCAGTAGATTCATGAGCTGCTTCAACATCTCCACTGTTCACTTGAACATGTTCAGTAGATTCATGAGCTGCTTCAACATCTCCACTGTTCACTTGAACATGTTCAGTAGATTCATGAGCCGCTTCAACATCTCCACTGTTCACTTGAACATGTTCAGTGGATTCATGAGCTGCTTCAACATCTCCACTGTTCACTTGAACATATTCAGTAGATTCATGAGCTGCTTCAACATCTCCACTGTTCACTTGAACATGTTCAGTAGATTCATGAGCCGCTTCAACATCTCCACTGTTCACTTGATCATGTTCAGTAGATTCATGAGCTGCTTCAACATCTCCACTGTTCACTTGAACATGTTCAGTAGATTCATGAGCTGCTTCAACATCTCCACTGTTCACTTGAACATGTTCAGTAGATTCATGAGCCGCTTCAACATCTCCACTGTTCACTTGAACATGTTCAGTAGATTCATGAGCTGCGTTCATGATCTTCTGCTGCAGGAGTTTGATGTTGTTTATCATCTTGGGCCGAACACTGACCCTGAACTTATCAGTGATGTACTGACTGACTTCAGCTCTGATGAATCTCTTGAAGTGATCTCTGGGATTTTTAATGTAGTTCATGTCCATGTCAAAATTCTCCTCTTCTGCCAGTGTCTTCAGGATGTGTTTCTCCAGATTAGATCTGTTTCCATTCAGTGATTCACAGTTTGTTCTCATTTCATCTGCTAAATCTCTGGCAGTGTTTTTGTAGACACTCTGTTCAATGGGATCTTTCAGTTTCTGACAGATGATCTCACCAAAAACAGCAGCTGATGTTGAACCACGACAATATTTCTGGAAAACACTGAAGTACTCTCCTCTCTTCTTCTCCATGTAGAGAACAGGATCATTGGCTTCTCTGAACAGTCTGTGTTGGTCAGTGAATGTCTTGTTTGATTTCTTACAGATGGAAAACACTAAATCAATGGAGAATTCATTCTTGAACAGATATTTCACTGGTCCATTCTGATGTTCAGTGATTCTTGACTTTATATAGTCTGTGAGTTCTTGAATGTAGCTTTTGTTGTAGCCCATCTTTGAAATGTTGAATGACAGGATCATTTTGTCTGTCTCATGAGCAATTTCACTGACTAACGTTCTTATTTGTGTTTCATCATCATTAGACAGAGCAAAACCCAACTTCTCTTTAGCTTCTCTGATGATATTTCTAACAGGTCCTGTAATTCCTCTGGATTTCTTTAACTGCACATAATCTGAATAACTCGACACACAGAAAATATTCCTGTTCTCCCTCCAGTGATCTACAGGAGAACTTTCATAGATGTCACTGAGGAGTTGTTTCACATCTCTTAATATGTCAATGTCTTTGATTGGAGGAGTGTCTCTGATGATCTTCTTCACATGCTGTTCCCAAAAGCAATCAAACTCTTTCTTCAGTGTTTCTTCATCATTTGCTTTGTCTTTGAGTGTTAAGGCGAGTGTTTTGCTCTTTTCAAAGAGAGTGTTTTCATGATGTGTCTTCTGAGCATCAATCTCTTTCTTCAGGTCTCGCTGTTGAAGAATCTCATTTAATTTTCTTTTGTTTCTCTCACAATGTTTTCTTGAAGCTCTTTGATTTTTATCTCAAATGAAGTTTTCCACTGAATCAGAATTTCTTTATCTTTGTCTTTCTCAAAGAAATCTGACATAGATTTTTTCACTTCTTCACTTTTCTCTTTCAGTTCTCTTTGAAGATGTGCTTCATCAACCTCATGAATTGTTTCATTTTCTATTTTGTTGTGTAGTTTGTTCTCAATTTCCAGCATGGCACTCCGGAGACTCCAGGTCCACTTGCTGTATTCTGTCTCCAGTTTCCTGTATGTTGAAATCTCCAGAGAATTTCTGAAGCTGAACACAAATCGTTCATTCAGTAAAGCCTCCCAGAGATCTTCAATACGATCTTTCAGGTGTGTCAACATCATGCCATTGGATTTTGGAGCATGAGAAATAATAGTTTTCTTTAATTCTTGAATATTTTCACAGTAGTTTGGGTTTGGTGGTGCCATGGGTGGGCTGCCCTCCCAGAGTTGTGCAAAATACTTCACATTATTCTGAACATCAAATTCAATGACATCACTGAAACTTTCTGCATCACTGACTTCATCTTTAGCAGCAAGTTTTGTCATTTCATCCAGTTTCTCCAGCAGTCGTCTCCTTCCCTCCATGTTTTTCTCTCCAGCTGTGATGTCTGAAACATTCTGATGCACAAACATGCAGCTGGGATTCAGTCTGACCTTCTTCATCCTCAGGAAGGCCTGAACAACAATCTGAAGAGTGTCCTGCATCTCAGATGGGTTTTCTCCAAAGATGTTGATCAATGTCAGATGCCCAAGACCCACAACAAATGTGGCCAGTTCATTGTCATGATGTCTTGTTGATCTTCCAGCCAGTTCTAGAGCACGAAGTCCCTCAGTATCAACCACCAGAATATAGTCAAACTTCAGCTGTTCTTTCATCTCCTCTGACACTCTGACCAGCTGCATGAAAGCTCCTCTGGTGCACCTGCCAGCACTGACGGCAAACTGCAGTCCAAACATGGCATTCAGCATGGTGGATTTCCCAGAGCTCTGAACCCCTAAAACTGACAGCACAAACACTCTCTGGTCTCCCAGTTTCCTGATGAGTTCATCTAGAACAGCAGAGATCCAGATCAGAGGAACATGAGCAGCATCTCCATCCATCAGCTCCAGAGGAAATCCAGAGATCATCATCTCTGCTGCAAGACTCGGGAGAGAAGAGAAGTGAAACTGCAGACCTTCCTTGTTCTTCTTCACAGATGAACATGATTCATAGATCTGACCGATCTCTCTCAGGATGTGCTCCAAACCAAAGGTTGCAGCCTGAAGCTCCTCAGATATTCTCTCAAGTTCTGTTTGATCAGTTTTAAGTTGTTCTCTTTGTTCAGTTTTGAGTTGCTCAGACTTATTTCTCTCTTTCAGGTGTAAGACTGTTGACCACTTATCATCATATTTGTGATGTAGATCAGAAAGTTCAGTTGAGGTGTGTTCATCCATGAGGATCCCAAACCATTTGAGGAATTTATGTTTCTTATTTGCAACATATTTTTCATTCATTTCATTAATAAAGTGCTTCATGAAGTCACTAAGCACAGAATCATGCTGCTGTTTACAAACATCCATCAAGTCTTCTTGTTTTCTACTTATTTCCATTTCTGTTTCACTCCCCCGAGGTCGGTGTAGTTCTTTGTTCGTCTGACACCACTGATGCCACAGTTTTCCCTGACAGGGCAGAAATGATTCTTTGATTTGTGTCAGATCTTTATTCTCCAGTAATCTCATCATCTGTTGTGCTGCTGCTTTTCCTCTCCTGCAGTCTTCATCATCATCTTCATCTACTCTGATATCTGAGTGTTTGGACACATCTTCAAGTCTGAAAATGGAAGATGATTCTGAAGATGAGATTGAGAGACAATCATTTATAGCTCTTCTGAGTTCTTCAGATACATCTGACTGATTTCTGTCTTTCAAACCTATTTTGTATTTTTTTGTTTTCTTTGTCTGAATTACAGCAGATTTATCTTCAGCAAAAAGGCAAATGAGTGGCTTTGAGTCCTTGAAGAGTTTTTCAACTTTTGTCATATTTTTGTCATTCCTGTCAAGTTGTGGTAGAATAACAACATTGACTGAGGACATTTCAGTGAGGATCTGCAGCTGTTTCTCATGGTCTCCTGCATCTCCATGTAGATTACAGAACGCAACACAGTCAGTAAATGTATCCGTGTTTTTTCCAGACGGGCAGTACCAGGCGATCTCCACCACTCCATCCATCAGTACTCTGGTTCTGCTGCTGCCTGGGCAGTTCCTGTGGAAGAACGTGTTGTGTTTCTCATTGATCAGACTGTTCATCAGCTGAGACTTGGATGAGGACACTGAGCCAAACCTGAAGAAACACACCATTGGAGTTTCTGCCTTACAGACTGACTGGACTTCACTGATGATTTCACCTGCATCATCAAATGTCTTCCAGCTCTTGTTGATTTGTCTGAATGTCCAGAGAGGAAACTCAATGTGTTGTGTGAATGGATCAGGTACAAGCAGAGGCAGAGCATACTGACACTGTGACAGTTTAGTCACCATCAGCTGCTTCAGGAAACTATCAGCACAATGAAACACGGCCATCTGAACATCCATTGGGTGAATGGCATCAGGTTTGCTTGTTTCTTCATTAGACAAAGATAGTTGTATTGGAAAAATCACCTTCATCATCAGACGAGTCATTGTCTTTGTGTTGTGTGTGTTCTTGTTTTTTGGTCTCTTTAGTTTTAATGTATCTTGCTCTGTAGTTCATCAACAGTAGTTTTTGTAGGAATGTCTGAAACAGTTCCTCTTCAGCACAAGACTCATGAGACTGTAATGAATCTGCAGTTATCTGAAGAACATCTTCTCTTTCCAGTTTGTTTTGCAGTTTGCCCTCAAGATGAAGTCTCTGAAACAGATGCTCTCTATTTTCTCTTCTAGTCTTTTCCTGTTGTAATTCTTGACCTGGACTGACTCCTGTTGTCCCAAAGTTCATGTTTTCTCCCTATTTAATAGACAAAACAATAATAATAAAATATAACAATAACACACTTTGAACATTATTTTCCAGTACAGAAACAACATTCCTGACCTTATTTACCCAACTTTAAAGAATTACAAAAACTGAACAAAATGTGATGAACACATTGTAAAGTGTCATAGAATCAAACATACTGAATCCAGTATTGGTAATGATAAAAAACTGTAAACTTATTGTGTCAAAGCTTTTTAAATAACTCTTTACACTTAATTGTGACACTTTAACACTTAAATGCATGACTGTTTCATCAAACACTATCACATATTCAGATCTTTAGAGAACCGGCACATAAATACATACATCATAAATGGATCTAAAAATTGAACACTGTAATATTTTAAAGCATTTTCAAGACAATTAGAAAATAATATAATAAAATATATTCTGAGATATTTTGATGTTTTATTTTTCATACTGTTTATCAAATAGATGATGAAACAAATCAAGGATTCATTACTTCCACATTGAACTGTCTGTCAAACACATATTGAGCTTCTCATAACACATATTCTACACATTTGTATTTTCTCTGCCATTTACAAAGTCTTAATAAATGCACAACCTATAAAATTTCAGCAGCACACCCAAATGACAACATCCATATCACACTGTTCTACAGCTCATTTCTATAGTTTACTTCCACTTTGATTCTTCATCAAATGACAAAATATAAAGTCAATCACTGAAACAGAAAAAAATAACATGTATAATATGTACGTGTACACCCATATGAGACACTAAAAACAAATTATTGTCAAAACAGTATTTTTTCATTATGGTTTTAGCGATCTGAGGTGTTCTTTCCAAAAGGTTACTGGTTAGAATGAAATAAAAGAAGAGTTCATCAGTGATGAGTGTAATATCTGCCCCCCTCTAGCTCCGCCCCTCGGTTAATAACATTCTTTATAATAAGAGTACATTGAGCTAATAAGCTTTGAAAATAACAATAACATTAAATCATCCAATGCTGGGATTTATTAAAAAAAAATTCAGAGACAGTTACAGTTGTAACCGAAACATTTTATTTGTTAATTTAACATTTTTAATTATTATACAGCAACACTACAGCACTCATATTTTATTGAACAGATCTGTCAACACTGGAAGTGTGCCATCAGTTAACAGACAACACTTTTAAATGGGATGAATTGTTGAACCAATCAATAAAATGCACATCATCTTAATTTTTAACATATTAATTTGACAAGATTAAATGATGAACGATGTCTGAAAGGATACATGTTTTTTCTTACTACAGCAGAACTGTATTAATACACATTCTGGCACATGTTAAAATCAGCACTTAAAGCAGCTTGCACCGAACAACAGGTACACTCTCGCTGTCTAAACACACCACCGCCAGTGACAAGAAATATTATTTTGTCTTCTCTGATCTTATGAAAAATTATCAGAACAAAATTAATCTTTGTTAACCGAATTCCAGCATTTAAAAATAACGTTTTCACTTTGGAACAACTCAAATTTAGTTTGTTCTGTTTTACGTTACATTCTGAAAAAAATTACTTTTTCATAAAAATCAACATGATATAGTCATATTAGTATGAATGCAAGCAGAATAAATATGCTAATATGTTAATGTACTTATAGAACACACAAATTTAGTTATTTTTAATAATTATTTTAATTATTATTGTTTAATAATTATTATTTTTCAGAACATGTTTAAAAGTTTAATTTAATCATTAAAATGGTGTCTAATCAATTAATAATTAAAACTTTTAATAAGTGAAAATATTACTTTTTAACGTAATTAAAAAAATGTTTTGCCAAACCTTTATCAGTAGCAGTCTTGCTTGTAATAAACTGATTAATTATAGTTATTTTATTATTACAACAGGGAGTATTACATTTTACTATACAGTTGTATTATTAATATATATTCTTTTAATTTCTTCAATATCAAGCATTTTATTTTCAATCGTGCTTTTATTATGACGTGTGTTTTTTGCAGGAAGCTTCACTTTTATGAATAAACAGTTTGTGACATGGTCCAGTGTGATCATGTCACGTTCCTGTGTTGTCTGCCCTATGTTCTCTGTTTCACCCATCACGTTTATGTCATGTTTCCTTGTCTGCTCCGTGTTTTCCGTTTCACCCGTGACCGATCCTGTTCCATGTCACGTTTTCCCTGTTGTCCGCCCTGAGTCTCACTGTCGTGTGTAAAACTACAATTCCCACAATTCCTGGCCTCTCTCACTGCCTGCACTCTTCATTGTTCTCACCTGTGTCTCGTTTAGTCTTCATTGTGTTTGTGTATTTAACCCCGTTTGTTTCTCCTTTCCCCTGTCGGTCTTTGTTGTATGTAGATTCCTTCTTCCCATGTTTTCCATCCTTGGTTTTGCCGCTGTAATCTCCTTGTGTGTCTTCCGAGTTTTTATTTACCTTTTTCCCATAGTGGATGTTTTCTTTTATTCATGTTTTGTATTACCCCTTTATATAAACCACTAATAAACCACCGCTGCAACTAGATCCTCATCCTGTGTCTGCCTCCACCTACAACCGTGACAGAAAGACCGACCTCTAATGGATCTAGCAGCGGTTTTCCTCGAACTGGCCAGGGCAAATTTTCCCATCCGCGAGTACTCACGACTCTTCTCCACGGTCGCCATCCACACCGGGTTCGACGACGACGCCTTGAAGACCATCTACTGGGTCGGGTTACCATCATCCCGGCGGGAGAGCGCCGAACCCGAGACCACCCGTGGAGGGAGTACGTGAGTCTCGCTTTGAGGAAACTCGCTACCAAGGAACCACCCTCGTGATTCCGGCTGTCGAGCCTGAGCCCTTGCCTACCCGGATCGATGAGCCAGCGCTGCCAACTTCTTCCGCCCGGAGGAGGAGGAGGAGAAGGAAAGCCTCCGCTCTCCGGCTTACGCCTGCCACGGTCAGCGAGCCAGCGCCCACACCTGCCACGGTCAGCGAGCCAGCGCCCACGCCTGCCACGGTCAGCGAGCCAGCGCCCACGCCTGCCATGGTCAGCAAGCCAGCGTTGCCAGCCTCGACCGTCCCAGAGCCAGCGCCTGTAGCCTCGACCGTCCCTGAGCCAGCGCCTGTAGCCTCGACCGTCCCTGAGCCAGCGCCTGTAGCCTCGACCGCCCCTGAGCCAGCGCCAGAAGCTAGGACCGTCCAAGAGCCAGCGCCCCTCGAGCCTTCTAGGGCTCTGCCCCCTGAGAATGTCAGGGCTCCGCCCCTCAAGTCTCTCGAGCCTCCCATGGCTCCGCCTCTCAAGTCTCTCGAGTCTTCCAGGGCTCCTCCTCCCGAGCCTCCCAGGGCTCCGTCTCTCAAGTCTCTTGAATCTTCCAGGGCTCCTCCTCCCGAGCCTCCTAGGGCTCCGCCTCTCCAGTCTCTCGAGTCTTCCAGGGCTCCTCCTCCCGAGCCTCCCAGGGCTCCGTCTCTCAAGTCTCTCAAGTCTTCCAGGGCTCCTCCTCCCGAGCCTCCCAGGGCTCCGCCTCTCAAGTCTCTCGAGCCTCCCAGGGCTCCGCCTCTTAAGCCTCTCGAGCCTTCCAGGGCTCCACCTCTCAAGCCTCTAGAGCATTCTAGGGCTCCGCCCCTCAAGTCTCTCGAGCCTTCCAGGGCTCCGCCTCTCAAGCCTCTTGAGCCTTCCAGGGCTCCGCCTCTCAAGCATTCTAGGGCTCCGTCCCTCAAGCCTCTCGAGCATTCTAGGGCTCTGCCCCTCAAGCCTCTCGAGCATTCTAGGGCTCCGCCCCTCAAGTCTCTCGAGCCTCCCAGGGCTCCGCCTCTCGAGCCTCCCAGGGCTCCGCCTCTCAAGCCTCTCGAGCCTCCTAGGGCTCCGCCCCTCAACCCTCTCGAGCCTTCCAGGGCTCCGCCTCCAGAGCCTCTCGAGTCTTCCACGGCCCTTCTCCCCGAGCCTCCTACGGCTCCGCCTCCTGAGCCTCCAACGGCTCTGCCTCCCGGGCCTCCTACGGCTTTCTAGGGCCCCTCCTCTAGAGCCTCCTCTGGCTCCGCCTCCTGAGCCTCCTACGGCTCTGCCTCCCGGGCCTCCTACGGCTCCGCTCCCAGAGCCTCCTACGGCTCCGCCTCCAGAGCCTCATACGGCTCTGCTCCCAGAGACTCCAGAACACTCTAGAGCTCCGCATCTAGAGCCTTCTAGAGCTCCGCCTCCCCGAGCCTCCTACGGCTCCGCCTCCTGAGCCTCCTACGGCTCCGCCTCCCGGGCCTCCTACGGCTTTCTAGGGCCCCTCCTCTAGAGCCTCCTCCGGCTCCGCCTCCTGAGCCTCCTACGGCTCTGCCTCCCGGGCCTCCTACGGCTCCGCTCCCAGAGCCTCCTACGGCTCCGCCTCCAGAGCCTCATACGGCTCTGCTCCCAGAGACTCCAGAACCTTCTAGAGCTCCGCATCTAGAGCCTTCTAGAGCTCCGCCTCCTGAGCCTCCTACGGCTCCGCCTCCCGAATCTCCTACGGCTCCGCCTCCCGAGCCTCCTACGGCTCTACCCCCAGAGACTCCAGAGCCTACCAGGTCGTCACCTCTGAAACCTCCCACTGCACCACCGCCCTCAGCTCCATCTCGTGAGCCCCCCTCGACTCCGCCTCCTGAGTCCCCAGAGCTTGCCGTGGTTCCGCCTCCCTTGGCTCCACCTCCTGGGTCTCTCTCGGCTCCGCCTCCCGAGCCATCCTCGGCTCCGCCTTCCTCAGCTCTGCCGCCTGAGCCTCAAGAGCCTCCCTCAGCTCCACCTCCTGAGCTTCCAGAGCCTCCCTCAGCTCCGCCTCCTGAGGCCCCAGAGCCTCCCTCAGCTCCGCTTCCTGAGCTTCCAGAGCCTCCCTCAGCTCCGCCTCTTGAGGCCTCAGAGCCTCTCTCAGCTCCGCCTCCTGAGCCTCCCTCAGCTTCGTCTCCAGAGCCCCTCTCAGTTTCGCCTCCGGGACCTGTCCCTGTCCTGAGGCCACCTCCCAGGCCTCCTGGACCCGTCCCTGTCCGGTGGCCGCCTCCCAGGCCTCCTAAACCTGTCCCTACCCGGTGGACGCCCCCCAGGCCACCTGACCCGGTTCCCTTCACACACCCCCAGAGACTGCTTCTGCCCTCTCGGCCTCCCTGGTCTGCCAGTCTGCCCTTTTGGCCTCCCAGGTCTGCCTGTCTGCCCTTTGTGCCCCCGTGGACTGCCTAATTGCCCCTTTTGCCCCCATGGACTGCCTAATTGTTCCTTGTACCTCCTTAGTCTATCTTTGTGTCCCTTGTGGCCCCTTTGGTCTGTCTGTTTTCCCCCCTGTCTAGCCCCCCTCTCCTTGAAAATTTGTTTATTTTTTCTATTCTGTTTCTTCTTAGGACCGTCTGGAATCCGGTTCTTTTGAGGGGGCTATGTCACGCTCCTGTGTTGTCTGCCCTATGTTCTCTGTTTCACCCATCACGCTTATGTCATGTTTCCTTGTCTGCTCCGTGTTTTCCGCTTCACCCGCCACCGATCCCGTTCCATGTCACGTTTTCCCTGTTGTCCGCCCTGAGTCTCACTGTCCGTGTGTAAACTACAATTCCCACAATTCCTGGCCTCTCTCACTGCCTGCACTCTTCATTGTTCTCACCTGTGTCTCGTTTAGTCTTCATTGTGTTTGTGTATTTAACCCCGTTTGTTTCTCCTTTCCCCTGTCGGTCTTTGTTGTATGTAGATGCCTTCTTCCCATGTTTTCAATCCTTGGTTTTGCCGCTGTAATCTCCTTGTGTGTCTTCCGAGTTTTTATTTACCTTTTTCCCATCGTGGATGTTTTCTTTTATTCATGTTTTGTATTACCCCTTTGTCTAATAAACCACCGCTGCAACTAGATCCTCATCCTGTGTCTGCCTCCACCTACAACCGTGACAGATCATTGAAGACTTTTAAGTCACGTCTGCAATCTCATCTCTTTACACTGTCCTTAGAGTCTGATAAATGAAATGTATGACACAGTTTTGGAGTGTTTATATTTTAGATTACTGGTGTTTGTGTATGTGGTCATATTGAAATGTGATGTTTTAAATTGTTGTAGGTCCTTGCCCCAATAAAATTGGCAGCAGAGACAGCATGGCCCTTTGTTCTATGATCGAAGGGGAGACATTGAACTCAGTTTCCCAGAATGCTTTGCAGCCGAACGGGAAGTCCCGCCCATGGACTCAATCACAAACGTCATTGGTCAAAAGCGGCCTATGACCGATGATGTCATCTTCTTAACAAAACTAGCTCTCACGTTTGAGTTCGCACTCTCTCTGCATCCAGCCTGACTGCGCTCTTAAGAGACATATCTACACCAAGGAATTTCCCTCCTTCTGGACAAAGAAAGACCACGTTTTTCTATACCTCACCATATGGCCATGGTAGAGTAAGATTAACTTAGCTTTGTTCCAGTCGTGTAGTGTACTTAACCGGTTCATTCCATCTTCACTGTGAGACAACAGTGAATTTATTTCAGAAACGGAAAAGGCGATCAGCTTCCCTTCTCAATCGTTTTCTCTCAACGTTGACTACCTCCTGCATTTCTCGCGATCACCGGACCCGAGAACCAACGCAGAGACACATCTTTTCGCTGACGAGCATAAGACAAAGGACCGAATCCAGATTGTTTTCTCCTGACCGCTCAATGCAACAGGAATTCAACAGACAACCCTGCTGAAATCACACAGGATTTCACAAGTAAGGCTTGATATCTGGGCAGATTTAGTTTAGAAACTGAATTTTCTTATAAACCTAAATCATATATTTGATCGCTGAACATTTGATGTTTTGTTACAAATGTACATTTAACTACAATCGCTGATTGCTGTTTGGAGTTATGAGATCGTCATTTTTGGGGAAATGTTAATTTATTGAGTGATCTGAACTAACGATTCAATCGCTCTGTTACCGGCGTGTATCCTCTGTTAAATTGCATGAGCCCCTGTTTGTTCGCTCTCTCTCACACACACTGAAATTCAAGGAGCGAGCAGCAGTTTATGTACGAATCAGGCTGGTGTTTTTTAAATTCTCCCGCCTGTTTCGTTCAGTTCCTTTGTGTGTCTGCTCATTATCACCCGCAGGTGGTATTAGCTCTGTTGTGCTGGATCTGATCTAGCCATCTTGCTTTTCTTACACCTTCATATAATCGTTGGTCCTGCCCTTTCCGGCCTAGCCCTCCATGTTGAATTAGCTCACACGAGGAGTTCAGTCCGCCATTTTGTGTCTTTGTTACCGACTCGAGACACAAACACATATACTAGCATATAACTCCATTTAGTTAGGATTTCCACCTTATGTTTTTGTGTTATATTCATTTAGTATTGGCAGTGTTCATTACTGTTTGATTATAATAAATCTTGTTATATTATAATAAGTACTCCTGGTTTGTTTGTTTGTTTGAATATTGTGTTTAAGCCGGCCTCTGCCACGTCAAGAACTCCTGTATTACTTCAGTATTGTTAAATTGTTGTTGTTAGATTGCAGTTATGCATTTGGCAGACGCTTTTATTCAAAGGTACTTACAGTGCACTTATTAAAGGGACAATCCCCCCGGATCAAAACAGAAGACCTTCTGATTAACAGTTATGTGCTTTAGCCCACTACGCCACCACCACCAAAATACTTCACATCATTCTGAATATCAAATTCAAAACTTCATCTTTAGCTGCAAGTTTTGTCATTTCATCCAGTTTCTCCAGCAGTCGTCTACTTCTCTCCATGTTTCCTCTCCAGCTGTGACGTCTGAAACATTCTGATGCACAAACATGCAGCTGGGATCCAGTCTGACCTTCTTCATCCTCAGGAAGGCCTGAACAACAATCTGAAGAGTGTCCTGCATCTCAGATGGGTTTTCTCCAAAGCTATTGATCAATGTCAGAAATGTGACCAGTCAGTTCTAGAGCACAGAGACCCTCAGCATATACCACCAGAATATAGTCAAGCTTCATCTGTACTTTCATCTCCTCCGACACTCTGACCAGCTGCATGAAAGCTCCTCTGGTGCATCTGCCAGCACTGACGGCAAACTACAGTCCAAACATGGCATTCAACATGGTGGATTTCCCAGAGCTCTGAATCCCTAAAACTGACAGCACAAACACTCTTTGGTCTCCCGGTTTCTTGATGAGTTAATCTAGAACAGCAGAGATCCAGATCAGAGGAACATGAGCAGCATCTCCATCCATCATCTCCAGAGGAAATCCAGAGATCGTCATCTCTGCTGCAAGACTCGGGAGAGAAGGGAAGTGAAACTGCAGACATTCCTTGTTCTTCTTCACAGATGAACATGACTCATAGATCTGACCGATCTCTCTCAGGATGTGCTCCAAACCAAAGGTTGCAGCCTGAAGCACCTCAGATATTTTCTCAAGTTCTGTTTGATCACCTTTAAGTTGTTCTCATTGTTCAATTTTGAGCTGCCCAGACTTTTGTCTCTCTTTCAGTTATAAGATATTTGTGATGTAGATCAGAAAGTTCAGTTAAGGTGTTAATCTAGGAGGATACCAAGCCATTTGAGGAATGTTTTTTTCTTATTTGCAGCATATTTTGCTATTTTGTCACTAAGGACAGAATCATGCTGCTGTTTACGGACATCCATCAAGTCTACTTGCTTTCAACTTATTTACCTTTCTAAACTAAGAAAAAAGAAATGTCCTTTTTTCAGGACACTGTATTTTAAAGATAATTTTGTAAAATAATTCAAATAAATTTACAGATCGTTATTGTAAATGGTTTAAACAATGTTTTCCATGCTTGTTCAATGAACCATAAAAAAATAATGAACATGTATCTGTGGAACGGTCATTAAGACACAGACGGTAGGCAATTAAGGTCACAGTTATAAACACTTAGGAGACTAAAGAGACCTTTCTACTGACTCTGACAAAGACCAAAAGAAAGATACTTAGGATCCCTTCTCATCTGCGTGAATGTGCCTTAGGCATGCTGCATGGAGGCATGAGGACTGCAGATGTGGCCAGGACAATAAATTGCAATGTCTGTACTGTGAGGTGCCTAAGACAGCACTACAGGGAGACAGGATGGACAGCTGATCGTTCTTGCAGTGGCAGACCACATGTAACAACACCTGCACAGGATTGGTACATCTGAAAATCACACCTGCGGGACAGGAACAGGATGGCAACAACAACTACCCGAGTTACACCTGGAACGCACAATCTCTCCATCAGTGTCAGACTGAGAGAGGCTGGACTGAGGTAATGGCAACAACGTTGCCTATGGGCACACACCCACCTTCACTGGACCAGACAGGACTGGCAAAAAGTGCTCTTCACTCATGAGCCATGGTTTTTTCTACTCTGGTGCACCTGACAGCACTGACAAATGCAGTTCAAAAATGGCATTCAGCGTGAGCTCTTAACATTTCCCAGAGCTCTGAATCCCTAAAACTGACAGCACAAACGCTCTTTGGTCTCCCGGTTTCTTGGGGGTGATGGTCGGACTCACGTTTATCCACGAAGGAATAAGCATTTCACAGAGGCCTGTACTCAGGTGCGGGATCGATTTGGAGGTTGAGGGTCCATCATGGTCTGGGGTGGTGTGTCACAGCATTATCGGACTGAGCTTGTTGTCATTCGCAATGCTGTGTGTTACAGGGAAGACATCCTCCTCCTTCATGTGGTACCATTTCTGTAGGCTCATCCTGACATGACCCTCCAGCATGACAATGCCACCAGCCATACTGCTCATTCTGTGCATGGTTTCCTGCAGACAGGAATGTCAGTGTTCTGCCATAGCCAGCAAACAGCCTGGATCTCAATTCCATTGAGCACGTCTGGGACCTGTTGGATTGGAGGGTGAGGGCTAGGGCCATTCCCCCCAGAAATGTCAGTGAACTTGCAAGTGCCTTGGTGGAGAGTGGGGTAACATCTCATAGCAAGAACTGACAAATTTGGTGCAGTCCACGCTGAAAAAATCTGGTGCGGATCATGTTGAGAAAGCGTTTGTGGATGGTTCATGTTCTCACTGCGAGAACATGATCATGGCAATGTTGCGGTCATGGCTTTCTTCCGGAAGAAAGCCACTTCAGCTGTCCGGCCACGCCCCCCTTCTTCCTGGAAGTGAACAACGAGCTGACATGGTTGTGGAGGGCACCTTTCAATGCCCTAACACGATCCTTCGGCTCGTCCACTCTCACTACCCTCAAAGGTGGGGTGGCTGAGGGGTATGCCGTGTGATCAAGGCACACCTGTGCCCACTGATCACACTTTTATAGAACTCTTTACGTTTGTCTGTGCTGTCGAAGCACCCAGGGGCAACAATGCACAGCCATGCAAAGAAGGAGAAAGCCGCTGTTGTGCGCCGTCAAATCCAACAGCATGCAGAGTGTCAGAGGAATAACGGGAACTTGGTGTGTGACTCGCAGCAGACTGCATGCATGACCATCGGCTCCGAAGAAATTTTCTGAATGAACTCCCGTATTTGCCCCGCTTAAATACCTGGATGTCCGGGGTGGGGTATGCAAATACTGTCTGCCAACTCCTCATTGGCCTTTTTTCATAAGTCAGAGGCATATTTCGGTGCTCAAGAGAGACCCCTAGTGTCGCTTCTCCGACACAACATGGAGAGAGCGACAGAAGGGGTAAGTATATTTCACTAAAGGCAAGACAAACACATTAAGGTAAACTTTAGTGTGCCTTTAGCCCTTGGAGAGAAGAGTGGGCGGGGATTGTGCAATGTGGATCTGTGAATGCAGATATGATGGCTGGATTGTGTTTAGATTAAACAGCTAATCAGAACACTATCAATAATAATGTCTTTTTAAGCATATGTGCACAACACTCAGATACAGGTCACATTTTAATTCCAAGTGTAAATGCAGCTTTTGAAAAAGGGGTTACCATATACACAATGTCTTCATCTGAAGATTATTATTAGATTATTATTTTGAGAATTAATTTAGTTTAAGGGGATTTCTGAAGAAGTGGCTTGATGATGCTTTTAATAGAGTGCGTAACGCAGCTTTCACATATATTAAGAAAGATTAAACCTTTTCTGTCTACATATTCGGCTTACAGTCAGGAAATTAAGAATGTAATAAAAACATTTGACATCTACCATCTTGTGATCATATAGGTTCTGTTTTGTTTTCTTACCCTCAACTTTTTTCCCATTATAGAGAAAAAATAGATTTTTTTGGTTAAAGCTGACACCTTCACTACACAAGACTCAATGGATGGTTGTTTATTTAGGGGTATTTTTTTACCCCTACCTTCGCTGTGCTGCATATAAGAATGCAACTGTCTCTTTTGATAGTTCAGTAACAGGTCGAGCACATAAATAATTTGTTACATGTGGTTCAGAAAATGCTGTTTACTTGATCTCATGTCTTTGCAACAAACAGTATGTTGGAAAAACAAATAGACAGATTAGAACACACATTATTGAACACATGAGTGCGATATGAAGTTACCAGAAATGTTCTATTGCACGTCATTTTAGTGAGGCGAATCATTCTGTTTCTGATCTAAACTATCTTGCCATTGAACTCATTAGGCGTCCTAGCAGAGGAGGGAATATAGAACATATAATTTTGCAGAGGAAATGTAGATCCTCTGGGAATTAATAAAGATCTTTAAATAATTTTCTTTAAATTGAAATTCTGTGATTTAAAAAGCTTCTTCTTGACTTTTCTTACATATTTTATCTTTCTTAGATTTAAAAAAAACTGTATTCTTGATCCAAAAGTGATTTGATATATGGTTACAAGCTATGCAATTTTGGATATATACAACTATGTCATGTTGACTTTAAATTTACATTTATACATTTAGCAGATGCTTTTATCCAATGTGACTTACAGTGCACTTATTACAGGTACAATCCCCCCGGAGCAACCTGGAGTTAAATGTCTTGCTCAAGGACACAATGGTGGTGGTTGTGGAGATCGAACCGGCAACCTTCTGATTACCATTTATGTGCTTTAGCCCACTACGTGCCACCACCACTTTAGACTGTTGTATTAGAATATTTACTGTAAATGCTGAATACTAAAAATGACTGCAGATGTGTTGATTACAGGTATCAAGCACTGAAGGGTAATCCCGAGAACTTTTTGCTACTGCAAAAACTACTACATTTATGTGAGATATTTTTAGTGCAAACTCATTTAAAAAAAACAAAAAAAAAACACTTATTCCATTTTTGAGACTACGTACCTAGACATTCTGGATATATTATTTGAAGCTTGGACTGGTGTTTGGCACAGGCATCTTTTGTTATTTTGCTGATTTTAAATAAATATTGGAAATATTTAGTGTTTTTTTTTATTTTCCAGTTGGCAAGAAACCTTAATGCTTGTTAGATGATCAAACATGTTTTATTGTACTATGTTTAGTCATCTATAGTACTGTATATAATGTATCACTGTATATACACAATATTTCACAAACTTGAATTGCTGAGCTAATGTGACAAACATTAACAATTTAAACATTAAACCTAAAAAGATAGTTATGTTTCATTTTGCATGTTGGTACAAAAAACAGAAGTGATACGGTAAGTTATAAAACAAGTCAAGTTATACTTAATCTAAATGTCTTTCCATTTCAACCTTCTGTTTCTGTTCTGTCATTACATTGTACACAGCACTTACCCTGTCAATCTCTCTTGTCTCTGCTGTAGTCGTGTGCTCCAATCTTTCTTTTTTGTCTGAAGATTCAACATGTGAGACAAAACAAACAGGAGGAAATTGAGATAAATGTCAGGCGACTAACAGGCTTATATGTTTCTAACATCTCACTCTGTCTTTCTCCAACAGATTCTGGATGTTTTGAGAACTGATTCAGAATCGTTAGAGAAAGAATGATGATGCATCGCTGAAACGATTTTGGAATAATTCATGATGACTAAAATATCACTATAAAACTGTGGCAGCGGGGGCGTGGTCGAGCGCCCGTCCGGGAGAGAAAAGCAGTAAGGGCGCTCACACCTGAGCTAAAATGATGACTAACACCTGTGTCTAATTTCAGTAACATGAGGAGAGCGGCATAAAAGGGCAGCAGTGACGGAGCATGCCCGACAACCCGTCCAAGGAAAAACCCTACAACACCTAGATTGTGTACATTGAATAGAGAAATAAAAAGGCTTACCCCTTAAGCTGACACCTGTTTCCGTTCCTTCCTTTGGCGGTTGTCACAAAAACATGATTTAGAGATGTTATACTATCTTTGTCAAAAATATTTGGTAGCTGCTATGAGTTTCTCAAGATGAACCAGTCCAGCATCAAAAAGGTGCAAACAGGAAACTGAATTGCTTTATGGGATTGCTTGAGTACAAAGAAATAAAGTGCCACTGACACACCCTGATTCTATCCTTGTTTTGTGGCTATTTCTGGGACTTAATGGTAATGCCTGTGGAAGATCCATCACCGCAGGCTCTGTGTGTAACTGTGTGTATGGCAGTGCTGTTAAAATGGACAGCTGAAGTGAATGCACATTAAGACATGGTGATTATTGGATGAATCTCAAAAGCCTGTCAAGAATATATCAGGTAATATTTCAACCCAAACACTTTCACTCACTCACAGTCTCTATGAAAGTCTCAGGAGGAATGAGAATGAAACTTCACTGTCTTCTATGTATGTAGTTTTATCAGGCTTGGTCTAGACAAGTGATATTTCGGTGTGAATTTTCATTCCTAAAGAGTTTTTGAATAGGAACAATGGATTCCTATGGCGCTGTTCACACTGAGTTTTACAAATCGTCCGCCAACATCTCCGAGTTTTGATGTAATCTGATTACTACTTATTTTTGTAATCTGTTTACATATTTAGATTACATTTAATCTGTTACTTCCTAAAACTGTATGTCATTCTAGTGAGATGTGGGCAAGTGGATCTTAACTGATGGGTTGTGACCCAAAAATGGGCCTCAGATTTGTTCTGATCAGGTCTCAGACAGCTGGAAAACTAACTGTGTAATTATACTTGTTAGGAAAACAAATAATTAGGCTTAGCAACTTTAAAAAGGAAAAATAACACAATTCTCATGTCTTTAGTTGTTGTGAAAGGCAGTGCGTCCAATCAAAGTCTATGGTGTTTTAATTTTTGCAGTATTTTTCATTTTAAATTATCACAAGATCTACTAAAATACTAAGAATATTGAATATACTAATATTACGAAATGTGAATTATTTTGAATCTACAGAAAAACACATGCTGGCCCAATGCTGGTCTCACAAAGACGTTGCAACCTAGACGTTTTTAACAATAATTGTGATACATGTACAAAAACATGGCAATGATCTGGACTCAGGATAGGTGCCAAATACACAAATTTGTATCATTTTGTGACTGTCGGTTGTTTCATTGCCTTTATTGTCATTGCCTATAACAACGAAATTTAAATTGCCCTTCCCATAGTGGTAACACATAATATGACAAAACGACATCAATACATAAATACATTATAAGAAAGAACAGATAAAATGATAAAAATAGCTAAAATATAGTCATTAAAAATGCAGAGCAGTCTAAATGCTCATGAGTTCAGGTATTTTATAGCATTTGGATAAAAACTGTTCAAAAGTCTAGAGGTGCGACCCCGGAAGGATCTGTAGCGCCTTCCAGATGGCAGCAAAATAAAGAGGCCGTGACCTGGATGGGAACAGTCCTGAATTATATTTTTTGCCCGTTGCATGCATCTGGTGTGATATATGTCCTTGTTGCGGTTGATCATAATGAAGGAAGTCCTGACAGGTATCTCGTCTAAATAGTTCAAGTATTGTGATATAGTTCAAAATATGATTTTTTTCATTCAAACATTGATGTTGTGTTAACTACAAAATCATTTGAGTTGTACATTGCAGACAATGATGATGGTCGGACTGTTCATTTATTTATTGGTTTAAATGTATTCACACCCTGAGGTGGATGCGTGGTGATACGGTCTTCACACCTCGGGATGTGAATTCATTTGTAATAATTGAACAACCAGAGTCGGTTTATAACCCGGCTGCCACATGTAGGGCCCTATGATATCTGCAATGAGGAAAACACAGACAGGATCAGTAAATCCGGCATTAGCTATAGTGTATTAAAAAGTGTATTGAATGTGCAATATCTTGAGCTCTCATCATCCAACTTGATTTGCCAGAATCCCTGTGCCGCATCTAGCTTTGAGAAGTACTTGGCTCCTGCCATCTCACTTGCGATTTCCTCCCGTTTTGGTATCTGGTAGTGCTCACGTTTTATGTTTTGGTTTAAATCTCCTGGGTCCATGCATATTCGTAGTTCTTTGCTTGCAATCTTTTTGTCTACGCACACCATTGAATTTACTCACTCTGTCGGTTCTTCCACTTTTGTGATGAATTTTAACTGACACATCCTTTGCAGTTCCTTTTTGAGGCGCTCCCGAAGTGGAGCTGGAACTCTCCTTGGTGCAGACTGGAGTCGAATCCTCTTTGAGTTTTATTTTGTATGTGCATGGAAGGCATCCTAGTCCTTTAAAAACGTCTTGGTAATGTAACCAGGTTGAAATTATACCTTTACTTTTATGGTTGAAATATCACCAAATCCTGATGAACATTGTTTTATAGATGTTTAAGATGTGTTTTATTGCTTATATGCATGCCTAGATGTTGTTTCCAGGTTATGTTGTTAATACCTGTACTGTCACTTTAAGAGGTCGTCATTAATGTGCTTCTCTCAGTCTGCGCCACCTTAGCTGAGAGGAGGTAATGTATTATTTTGCGTGTCAGTTTAAAACATTTATTTTAGTTTTGGACGATGTAAACTTTGTTTTATACATATTTAAATGTTAGTTTTTAAGTTGTGAACATGCAGTTAATGTGTTTATAGAATATAAACCTTGTAAACAGACTTTTGCAAGCTTTAAAGTATACATGTTTCCACGTGCTAGTCTACAGGGTTTTCTGTATGTTTGTCTACTAACAGGAGCTTGAAATCAATGTACTGCGTGGAGGAGACTGCATGTGACGAGTTTTATGTATTTTTTTGTTGATTTGTACAGGTATGTGTATAATGTTCATTATAACTAATTTGACAGTGTTTACATTGGTTGTATTGAGAATGTAAAATAATTTCATGTTGTCTTTTATATTAAGCATTTTATAATTTTAGTTTAATGTGCTTCTCTCAGTCTGCGCCACCTTAGCTGAGAGGAGGAGCTTGAAATCAATGTACTGCGTGGAGGAGACTGCATGTGACGAGTTTTATGTATTTTTTTGTTGATTTGTACAGATAAATCCGCTGTTCTGCCTTCATTAAAAGGGCAACCAGCAGTTGGTCGTGGTTTGAGTCTTCATTCAACACTACAAGAACACAACGCAGAATAAATAAGGGTTGATGGACGTGCATTAAATTTAACACAAACAGTTAAGACAAGGCACGCCCGTTACAATGGTGCCGTGACCTTTCAAGGATTGGTCTGGAGATCGACGTCAGCTCGTTCGCCGTGGGAAGCTGCATTGACTTTTACTGTGGTCAGGTATTCACTTGGACTGCAACCTGTTTTTTTGTCGTCTTCAATATAACAGCATTTAAGAGAGCATTTTAATGATATTCACTTATTGCTGATAGATGTGATTTATCTAGAGTTGATCTTTGTGCTCTTCTGGTTTAACCATTAAGATTTTATTTTATTGTTTTTTTTACTCTTCTGTGTATGGAGTGACTGAAATATGGCAGAGGGTTACACATATTTTGCAGAGGGTGTAGTTGACAATGCTGAGCGTGACTCTATCGAAGACCAGTTTGGTGTGGGGAGGGGTTTGTTTTTAGACCATTAGAATCCAGAACACCAGGGCCTAGTGTCACAGCATTACACACCCCACAGTTTACCTCTACACGTTATGTGGATCGTGCTATGCCAAGTCAAGTTGAGCATAATCCAGACATAGGCTCACTCATTACACAGTTAGCTGAGAAGCTAGGTGAGTCCATTACAGCTAAGTTACAATCTGACAAGTGCACACACAACACCAGTACTCCTGTGCAGCCCTCAGAGATGACTTTGCCTAACGTTAAGGTTGTCATGCAGTCAGATGTAAGAGAGCCTCCTATATTCAGGGGTGATAGCTCAGACAAATTCACAGTTCATGAATGGGAAAATCTTATGACTCTGTATTTAAAAAAAGAGCTATTCCAGTGATTGAACATTCACAAGAAGTCCTGGCAAAGCTTATGGGCAAAGCAGGGGATGTGGTGAGGATAAAGCTGCGTAACAACACATCTATTGATCATGCTGCAAATCCCTATGTGATTTTTGATATTCTAAAACAACACTTTAGCTGAACTGACTTACTCAAGCATGCCTTTAGCAGATTTCTACAATACACTGCCCATGCCAGGTGAAGATGCTATGGAATATTGGATTCGATTAAATAAAACAGTTGATGTAGCGGATGAGTATCTGAGAAGGCAGGGCGAAGCATTGATGACCGGGCCATGAAGTCAGTATGATGTTCATCAAATATTGCCCAGACAGGTCTCTTGCAAGTGTTTTCAAGTTCAAGTCTGCAGAGAAATGGTCAGCATGTGAGATCCAAGAGAGGCTTGATGAGCACATGCAGGGACAGAAAACTCAGGCTGCGACTGTTAAGCCACTTAAGCTGAGCACAGCAGAACACAAAGTCCTTTCCCAGTCTCATCTGCCTATGGCTGACAATACACCAGTCCCAAACACCACTGTTCCGTCAGTGCCATCTCCGATTGCAGGTGTTGACAATGTCTGCATGAGGAGTTTGGTGAACTTGTTAGACCGACTGGTTACACAGCATACACCAGTGCCGGCTAATCCCAGATTTCAAGCCACAGTGCCTCACTCTTCTCAAAAAATGTGCAGGGTTTGTAGGGATTCTGGTCATTCTACATTGTCTCACTGCAGGCGAGAGAACAGGTGTTTAAAGTGCTTATTACCTGGACACTGGAAGAGGGACTGCCCTGATCAGACCAACCAGCGCCGCTCTAAACCTTCCAACAGCTGGTGGACTGGATCAGCAGTTAAACTAGAAAACCCACATCTTGGGAGGGGCGGTGTGGGTATTGTGGATGAATCCCTCTCTGAAGAACATGACCCAGCTCGCTTATATGAGGACTGCTGTGTCAAAGCACCTAAGGGGACCCGAATAGTCATTCAAGCCACACAGAAAATCGAAACATTCAGCGAGTTGTTTTATGCTACTGTCCTTGTCAATCACAGTGTGCAGCTTAAAGGCATGTTGGACTCTGGCTCTATGGCATGTAGTATCAGTGAACATGCGGTGGAGAAACTTAGCTCTAGTGGTGTTTTGCCCGAGAAGCAGCACTCTGTAGAAAATATAGTTTTGATTGGCTGTGGTGGTCTGCAGACTCGACCTGAGGGTTTTTATGACTTAGAGATGCAACTTTACGGCACTTGCTTCATTGTACCTACCTTGGTTGTGCCTGGTCAGCATGATGATCTCATATTGGGCTCAAATGTCATCAAACACGTGATTCATGTTCTGAAAAGTGATAATGACTATTGGCGCATGGCTTACAGACCTGAGCATCAGTCTGATCCCGATGTTGAACAGTTCTTGTCGATGTTCACCAATGTTGAGCGATGGAGAGGGAGTGAGGTTCCTGGAAAAATAGGCACTGTCAAGCTCACCCAAGCAGTGATGCTTCTACCCAGGCATGAACACTTGGTTTGGGGTAGACTCCCTTATAGCGTGCCAATGTCACCTGGAAGCACTGTTGTAGTAGAACCAACCAACTCCAAAGCCATGCCACGAGGTGTTCTAGTGGGCCGTCTTGTTACACCTCTATGGGGTGATAGATGGGTGCCAATGACAATTGTTAACCCATCAGACAAAGCTGTCACATTGAAGAGAAATTGCAAATTGGCTGATGTGTTTCCATGCTTGGCAATCGAGGATCTAGCTGCATCTCAGGGTCTACATGTGCCTTCAGAAAAACACCCAGACGTTGACAGCAAACAGCCTGACATTGTAATACAGCAATCTCATACGGAGAAACAAGTACATGACATACCGCAACGGCAACTTGACACATCGCCCAGTGCCCATTTAGCTGATCAGTTGGCTAAAAGCCTGTCAGAGTTGGGTCTCAATGATGTTGACATAGATTCTTGTCAGGTCAGTCAAGACTGTAAGTCTAGGCTCGCACAGCTATTAATTGAGTATCAAGACATCTTCTCTAAGCACTCATTGGACTGTGGTGAGGTCAAGGGATATACACACCGTATTCATCTCACCGATGATCGCCCTTTTACGCTTGCCATACAGGAGAGTCCCTCCTGCCCATTATCAGAATTTGAGGCAGGTTCTCACTGATATGGAGGAAAAGGGATTATCAGGAAATCCTCAAGCGAGTATGCTTCACCACTGGTGATGGTGTGGAAGAAAGACGGTGGGTTGCGGATTTGCACTGATTTCAGGTGGCTGAATGCCCGAACCTTAAAGGACGCCTCATCCCTTGCCGCATCAGTCTGACTGTCTGGCTGCTCTTGGTGGCAATTGCCTTTTTAGCACAATGGACCTCACTTCTGGCTTCTTCAACATCCCAATGCACGAGGATGACAAGAAGTACACAGCTTTACAACCCCACTTGGACTGCATGAATATAATCGGATGCCACAGGGACTGTGTAACAGTCCAGCATCCTTCATGAGGATGATGATTGGGATTTTTGGGGACATGAATTTCACAAAACTCCTGTGTTATCTTGACGATCTTCTCATCTTTGCATCGTCAGAGGATGAGGCCCTGTCCAGACTCCAAACAGTGTTCCAGAGGTTGCGGGAGAATAACTTGAAACTAGCTCCAAAGAAGTGCCATCTGCTTAGGGAACAAGTCAGATTCCTTGGACATGTCATTAGTGGCGAAGGTGTAGCAGTCGATCCTGACAAAGTGGAGGTCATCAACAGGATGACAGTAAAAGACCTCATGGAGCATGATGAGTGCACGCCTTCTCCCCGAAGAATCAAATCTTTCCTTGGCATGGTATTTTACTACCAACATTTCATCCCAAACTGTTCCTCCGTTGCAAAGCCCTTGTTTGCACTTACGGCTGGACAAAAGAGGCGGGGACGGTCAGCTAGAGATAAGAAGCCTTCAGGGGCCTATCGCAAGCTTACTCCCGCAGACTGGTCGGCGGAATGTGGAATCGCTTTTGATCGGTTGAAGACCATGCTGTTGGGATGTGTTGTGCTGGCTCATCCAGACTTCGATGAGCCATTTATTCTGTCAGTCGATGCTTCATTGAACGGACTTGGAGCAGTGCTCTCTCAAGTGCCACAAGGAGAGTCTAAGGCTAGACCAGTTGCTTTTGCAAGCAAGACCCTCAGTGCGTCACAACGGAAATATCCAGCTCACAGACTGGAGTTCATGGCTTTGAAGTGGAGTGTCTGTGAAAAGTTCAGCCACTGGCTGAAAGGCCGTAGCTTCACAGTTTGGACGGATAATAATCCACTAACATACCTTCTAACAAAGCCAAAGCTTGACGCATGTGAAATCCGCTGGGTCTCTAAGCTTGCATCTTACTCCTTTGATCTCAAACACCTGCCCGGAAAAGGAATGTGGTGGCTGATGCCTTGAGTCGTGACCCCTTTACAAAGCCCATTTGTCAGAGGCTGCTGAAAGAACCATATCCCACACTGATTCAGGAAGCTAATGGGATAGAGGAGGATTCTGTGCAGGATGCTTTCAGGGTCAGCTGCCAGTCTCAACGCTACAGATCAGGGGACCATCCAACATTCAAGGTGGCATGTGATTCAGCTGAGATCAGAGCTCTTTGTCAGGCACACTGTGACTGGATTGATGCAGCAGAATCCAGGGCACTCTACTTGGCCCAACACGTCCAACAGCTGTCGAGTGGTCAGGATGTTACGCCCATGTTCTCCGCTCAGGAGCTGCAGCTGAGTCAAGAGCAAGACCCCGGCATTTCTAAGGTGTTACCTTTCATTGCAGCAAGGAAGCGACCATCAAGGCGGGAAAGGCATGGCGCTGATTCGACTGTCCTCAGATTGTTCAAGCAGTGGGACAAGTTGGAAGTCCATGACGGGATGTTGTATCGGGTGTCGAGAGATCCTGTGTCCAAGCAGAGAAGATCTCAATATGTGTTGCCTTTGAGTCTAAAGGAAAAGACATTGTTGGGCATACACGATCTGGCAGGCCATCAAGGTCAGGATCGTACTCTCTCACTAGCAAGGCAGCGATTTTATTGGCCTGATATGGAGAGGGATGTGAGGGCACATGTTAGATGCTGTCAAAGGTGTGTGTTTGGGAAGTCGCCAGAACCTGCTGCTCGTGCTCCCCTAGAGAGCATCAAGAGTTCTGCCCCGATGGAGTTAGTGTGCATGGATTTTTGGTCAGCGGAGGATAGTAAGCAGCGTTCTGTGGATGTCCTAGTGGTCACCGACCATTTTACCAAACTTGCCCATGCATTCCCTTGTGCCAATCAAACGGCAAAGCAAGTTGCTAAGAAGCTCTGGGACAATGTGTTCTGTGTTTACGGTTTCCTGAGAGAATACATACTGATCAGGGCACAAATTTTGAGAGCAACTTGATTGCAGAACTCCTTAGTCTAGTTGGTGTTGCAAAGTCTCATACGACAGCCTACCACCCAATGGGAAATGGGGAACAGAGCGATTTAATCGTACTTTAGGGAACATGCTCCGTACCCTTCCCCTTAAGGAAAAACATCAGTGGCCACAACAAATTCAGACACTCACATTTGCCTATAACGCCACCGCTCATGAGACTACGGGTTACGCTCCCTTCTTCTTGATGTTTGGGCGTGTACCTAGATTGCCGGTGGATATTATGTTTAGGAGTGTTTTGAACGACCCAGGGATTGTTGACTATGACTCATATGCCAAGTCCCTGCTTTCTTGCCTCAAAAGTGCTATGGAAATCGCTCAGAAACATTCTTCCACTGAGCAACAGCACCAGGCCCGGCAGTATAACAAACGAGTCAAGGGTACTTACCTCTCTGTGGGAGATCGTGTTTTGGTAGCAAATAAAGGAGAACGAGGTAAGAGGAAGTTGGCTGACAAATGGGAGGATGGAGTGTACACAGTTGTTGGTGCAAATCCCAATATCCATGTATATAGAATACAGGATGCAGAGGGACACACAAGAGTTGTGCACAGAAATCTTTTGTTGGAGGTCAACTTCTTGCCAATCTCTGGAATGGTTGAGAGCCAGGATAACCATGCAAATGATCAGTCTTTTGTCAGTGAGGAGTCTACTCAGGAGACTGTAGTGATGATATATCTTCAGTGTCTGAGTTATTGCTTCAAGATGACAGGGCACAGAACCTGTCAAATTCCAGAGATTGTGAGAGTCTTACAGTTTTGTCACCTCAAGTCCAACTTGAATCTGAGTCGGCTGATTCAGAAGAGCTGGACCAGTCTAGTCCATTTCACAGTCCTGTTGGTGCCATTGCTGATTACCCATCCATTTCACCTGCACCACGATCAGATATTTCACATTCACCACATGCTGACACATTGGTTCACATTGACCCGAACACACAGACCACAGCTGATGGTCATGTTAGAACACGTGCAGGGAGAGTAGTGAAATCAGTGAACAGACTAATAGAGTCCATGGTTCAGAAACCATTTTTGAGGGGTTCAAACATTTTGTTTGGGAGTCGTTCATAAAGTTTTGCAGATATGAGTCTTGATATATGTTGATGTTATTGTAGTATATATATATATATATAGATATATATGTGTATGTATTATTTTTTTTTGGACTGCGTTATGAGCATTGATACTTGAAAATGTATGTAGGACAAGTGTTTTTGGCCAAATTTGTGTGGCGTATCAGGCGTCGCGATTGATCTAAGGGGATTCAGAGACCTGATCAACCTCTTTCTTCCCTGAACCTTGTATGTGAGGTGACTTCTAAGTTGACTGTGGACTAGGTCTATTTTTTTTATTTAATTTGGTTCAGATTGTGTCAGTAGCAGACATACTATGTGTTCTTTACAGTCCCGAGACTCCACTTTATCAGGATGTTGGTGAATTTCAGGAGGGGTGAATGTAACCAGGTTGAAATTATACCTTTACTTTTATGGTTGAAATATCACCAAATCCTGATGAACATTGTTTTATAGATGTTTAAGATGTGTTTTATTGCTTATATGCATGCCTAGATGTTGTTTCCAGGTTATGTTGTTAATACCTGTACTGTCACTTTAAGAGGTCGTCATTAATGTGCTTCTCTCAGTCTGCGCCACCTTAGCTGAGAGGAGGTAATGTATTATTTTGCGTGTCAGTTTAAAACATTTATTTTAGTTTTGGACGATGTAAACTTTGTTTTATACATATTTAAATGTTAGTTTTTAAGTTGTGAACATGCAGTTAATGTGTTTATAGAATATAAACCTTGTAAACAGACTTTTTGCAAGCTTTAAAGTATACATGTTTCCACGTGCTAGTCTACAGGGTTTTCTGTATGTTTGTCTACTAACAGGAGCTTGAAATCAATGTACTGCGTGGAGGAGACTGCATGTGACGAGTTTTATGTATTTTTTTGTTGATTTGTACAGGTATGTGTATAATGTTCATTATAACTAATTTGACAGTGTTTACATTGGTTGTATTGAGAATGTAAAATAATTTCATGTTGTCTTTTATATTAAGCATTTTATAATTTTAGTTTAATGTGCTTCTCTCAGTCTGCGCCACCTTAGCTGAGAGGAGGAGCTTGAAATCAATGTACTGCGTGGAGGAGACTGCATGTGACGAGTTTTATGTATTTTTTTGTTGATTTGTACAGATAAATCCGCTGTTCTGCCTTCATTAAAAGGGCAACCAGCAGTTGGTCGTGGTTTGAGTCTTCATTCAACACTACAAGAACACAACGCAGAATAAATAAGGGTTGATGGACGTGCATTAAATTTAACACAAACAGTTAAGACAAGGCACGCCCGTTACAGTAACAATGCACAATGGACTCAATTGTGACTGTGTGTACACTTACTGCTTCTGAGCAGTTGATGTGGTAGACTCTCCTCACCAGGTTCAGTTTCTTTGAGGAGACACCACCGAGCAGTGACTCCCGTCCCTCAGGTACAACAGAGAACATTACATTGTGATTTCTGTTCTTTACTGTCACTTTTAGTCTGCACTGACCTTTGCTTTCTATATCTTTTCCGTTGTAGTCTTTCAGTTGCACTATTTTCTTGAATATTTTAGGCTTTTCTTTCATGGCCTTAAATTCAGTCATGCTGATCAAGTTTGCTTGTGCACCTGTGTCAATCCTTAGCGCTACTAAAGCTCCATTAATTGGCAATGACACAATCCATGTATCTTCGTTTTCTAAATGACTAGCATTTTCCTCTATGGCATCATTTTTTACTTTGTTGCATGACACCATGCCGACAAAGAAAGTGTTAACCTCACTGACTTGGCCTTGTCCTTTGATAAGCACTGTCTTGCAAAATGATTTATTCCATTGCAATTCGAATATCTTTTGCCATAGGCAGGACACTGCCAGGGCTCATGTCTGCTACCACAACGTTTGCAGGAGTATGCTACTGCATCTTCTCTGTTTTTCTTTTGTGGTGTATACTTTTTATTTGTATTTTTGACTACAGCTACCTTGGCACTGTCATGTTCTGCTGTGGCATTCGCTTCATTAAACGTCTTCGCGTGATGTTGGGCTAATTCACTTGTATGACACGATCTCAGAGTTAGTTTAGCATCTCTTAAAAGCCTCTCCCTTATCCTCTTATTTTGGATTCCTTAGACTATTTGATCGCGGATCATAGAATCTTTCAGATCTCCAAAATCACATGACTGTGCTTTAAGCATCAAATCAGTCACAAAGCAGTCAAAAGTTTCGTCAGGCTGTTGCAACCGTGAACGAAACACATACCTTTCATACACAATTTTTTTCAGTGGGGAGCAATATGCACTGAATTTTTCCAGTATGGTGTCGTACTTCTCTTTGTCTTCACCAATGGCTTGAACACCCGCTACCGTAAGTAGCAACGCAATCTTCCTGGCGTCAGGTTTATTGTCCAGCCCTATTGCAGCCATATACAACTCGAATTGTTGCTTAAAAGACCGCCAATTGCTGTCCACGTTGCCCACCAGTTTCAGTCCCTCCGGTGGCTTTAAAACATGCATTTTACGATGTAAACTGAAGCTCAACAATAATAGTTTACTCCTGGTACCATGTGTTGCTTGTGATGTAAAGATCAGACTTGTTTTTTTTTCACAATGAACTTGTGCTCAAACTTTAATGTATATGAACCAACATTATCAACACCAAACTAACTTCTAGCTCTTCTTGCTCGTCTCTGCTCTACCTCTGGTCCTCTCACTAGACCGTTCCCTCTGCTGGTCACATTAGGTATTACAGTTGATTCATTGCATATCAACACAATGTTGAAAAATTTAAATAATTAATATTTTTAATATTTAAATAATAATTTGATAAAAGTCTCCATTTTTAATAATACAATTGAATTAAAATGTAAAATACAGAATTCAGAATAATCACAATATACACAACCTACTTGTGCAAAAGTTGAAAGTCAAAGTCGATCTGCTTGACAATATTTAGAGTATTTATAGTAAGCATCACCAGATTAATTAGTGCTTGAGATGATGTAATCATATTTATATTAAGTCTACCGCAGTTCGTAAGGGCAAGACATGGAGATTTCAGAGGTCTGGTCGCGGGTGCCAGATGGTGCCCCGTCCCTGAGAAAGAAGGTCTTTCCTCAGGGGAATTCAAAAGGGGTGGGGTGGGCGCTGTCGCGAGGAGCGTGAGGTCCGAGAACTAAATCTGCAAGGGCCAATAAGGGGCCACTAAGAGACCCTGCTCCCCGTCCTCCCTGACTTTGCACAACGTCTGTGCAAGTAGGCTCACTGGGGGAAATGCATAGCTGTGTGCCAAGGCATCTGTGCCCAGGGGGGCCTCGGTCAAATGGGAAGATGGGAGATTGGGAGGATTCCGGAGAAGCGAACAGGTCTACCTGCACTTGGCCGAATCGACTCCAGTTAAGCTGAACCACCTGGGGTGGAGCTTCCACTCTCCACTCTCCCCTGGATCTAACCTGTCACGACATCCGTTGTGCTGTTGAGGTAGCCTGGGATGTGAGTGGCTCGCAGTGACTTGAGTCAGTGCTGACTCGAAAGGAGGAGACGGCGGGCGAGTTGTGACATGCGGCGAGAGCGCAGACCGCCTTGGCGGTTGATATACGCCGCCGCGGCTGTGTTGTCCGTCCGGAGCAACACGTGCTTGCCCCGGATCAACGGCACAAGCCTCCTCAGAGCAAGTAGTACTGCCAGCAACTCGAGGCAGTTGATGTGCCAATGCAGTCGCAGGCCAGACCAAGGGCCGGCGACTGAGTGCCCACTGCATACGGTGCCCCAGCCCCGTTGGGGGGCATGTGTCGTAACACCTGACCTAGGAGAACTCCTGCCAGTGTGTGCCATTGGTGCCGTGCTCGTCTCTCGATTCGGGTCTGTAGCCAGTGCTGGAGTGGACTCATATGCATCAACCCAAGCGGTGTGACCATCGCTGAGGATGCCATATGCCCCAGGAGCCTCTGAAAGGACTTCAGTGGGACCAGCATGTTCCCTCTGAACATATGCAGACAGCTCAGCACTGACTGTGCGCGCTCGCTGGTGAGACGCTCCATCATTGAGACCGAGTCCAACACCATACCGAGAAAAGAGATTCTCTGAACCATGACGAGCTTGCTCTTTTCCCAGTTGACCCCAAGGGGCTGAGGTGCCTGAGCACCAGGTCCCTGTGAGTACCGAGTTCTACGGGCTCGGACCTGAGAGAACACAGGACGATACTGACTCAACCCGGAGATTGAAAAATCTTGCGAAGGTATTAGGTGTTGCCCAACCCGCTGCTCTACCAATGTCTGCCAGGGAGGTGCCCCTGGCCAGTGCCCACGAGGATGCAACGCTTCTGGTTGAGTGCACTGGGACCCTCAAGGGGGGGCACGGCCTGGACGTGATAAGCCAATGAAATGGCATCAACAACCCAGTGGGCGAGCCTCTATTTGGAGACAGCGTTCCCTTTCCGCTGTACCCGAAGTGGACAAAGAGCTACTCAGAACATTTTGAGCTCCGCGTGTGGTCCAAATAGGTACGCAAAGCACGTACTGGACACAGCAACGAAAGGGCTGGGTCTGCCTAATCCCGGGGCAGTGCTTGCAGGTTCACTACCTGGTCTCTAAAGGGCATGATAGGAACCTTGGGCACGTAGCCCGGCCGTGGTCTTAGGATCCCATATGTGTCTGCCGGACAGAAACTCCAGGCAAGTGTCGCTGACAGAGAACGCTTGCAGGTCCCCGACCCTCTTGATGGAGGCGAGCGCGATCAGCAGGGCCATTTTAAGAGAGAGGGCCCTGAGTCCAGCTGATTCTAGTGGCTCGAAGAGAGATCTCTGGAGGGGAACAGGCTTGACCGGGAGGGCTTTAAACTCCGGGCGCCTCTTAGGAACCTGATAATTAAGTCGTGCTTACCCAGAGACTTGCCGTCTACTGCATCAGGGTGGGCCGCGATGGCGGCGACATACAACTTTAGGGTGGAAGGGAACAGCCTCCCCTCCAACCTCTCCTGCAGAAATAAAAGCACTAAACTAACTGCGCACCTCTGTGGGTCTTCAGCCCGGGAAGAACACCAATTCACGAACAGGCCGCTTTAGTCTGGCGGCAGGCGGGGTTGATCATCACACGGTGCGTGCCGCGGCGCCATGCTCGTCTCGGGACTCGAGTCTGAAGCCAGTGCTGAAGCGGTCTCATATGCATCAACCCCAGCGGTGCGACCGCCGCGGAGGATGCCATATGCCCCAGGATCTTTTGGAAGTGTTTTTAAGGGACCATTGTGCCGGGCTTGAAAGAGGCGAGGCATTTCAGCACTGACTGCGCACGCTCGTTGGTGAGACGTGCTGTCATTGAGACTGAGTCTAACTCCATGCTGAGAAAAGAGATGCTCTGAACTGGGGTGAGCTTGCTCTTTTCCCAGTTGACCTGAAGCCCCAAGCGGCTGAGGTGCCTGAGCACCTGGTCTCTGTGTGCGCATAGTAATTTTCGCGTGCGGGCCTGGATGAGCCAATCGTTGAGGTAATTGAGTATGCGGATGCCGGCTTCTCGGTGCGGGGCAAGAACTGCCTCTGTGACTTTTGTAAAGACGCAAGGGGATTGAGGTGGAGCAGGTTGTTTCTTAGCTGCAGGGGGACGCACTCGGCGAGCAGACGGGGCATGGCCCATGGCGGCAGGCTTGCGGCGGGGCATGATGTGAGATATGGCCTCCGTCTGCTTCTTCACAGTGGAGAACTGCTGGCCAAAGTCCTCGACGGTGTCGCCGAAGAAGCCGAACTGGGAGACAGGGGCGCTGAGGAAGCGAGCTTTGTCGGTTTCACGCATCTCGACCATGTTCAACCACAGATGACGTTCCTGGACCACGAGCGTGGCCATCGCCTGCTCGAGTGACTGCACTGTGACCTTCGTGGTCGAGCGCAGTTCCTGCAGCACATCGGGATCAGGGCTATGCCCGTGCAGATTTCTTGGCCTGGTGGACTTGCAGAAGGGCCATGGCGTGCAGGGCTGGAACGGTCCACCGTCGAGGGTAGTGAGAGTGGAGGAGTGAGGAAGCCGGTTCCGGGCAGTAAAAGGTGTCCTTTTAAAAAGGGTGCGGCTGTGAGCGGCGCACATGCCCGCGGAACCAATCAAGTAGCCGTGAGGGGGTGGGGGGATTTTCCGGTCCAGCCTCACGCTCGCGGTACCCGGGAAAGGCAGCTTTTATGACCGTCAGAGGTGGGGAGAAATCAACCGCATCCAGAAACTACACATAGGCGGAAAAAAGACGCGTTTAAAAAGGAAGTTCAATGCAAGCTGTGTATTTGCTCTTTTAGAGAAAATAACTCTTTTAACTGTGCTGTCGATGCGCCCAGGGGCAAACTGCACTGCCGTGCAGAGAAGGAGAAAGCCGCTGTAATGCGCCGTAGAATCCAACAGCAGGCAGCGTCAGAGGAACAGGAACGGGTGTGTAACTCGCAGCTCCAAAGAAAATTTCTGAATGAACTCATAGTATTTCCTTGCCTTTATACCCATATGTTTGGGGGCGGGGTATGCAAATACTATCTGCCAACTTCTCATTGGCCTTTTTTCATAGATCAGAGGCATATTCGGCGTTCAAGAGAGACCCCTAGTGTCGCTTCTCCGACACAACGTCGAGAGAGCGACAGACGGGGAACTGCATCTGATATTGCCTTAACATTGTGCGATAAAATCTGTTATTTTTCTCATTGATATTATAATATAGAATATATAGGGAATATTATTAATTTATTGGCAAAATATTAACACAATACCCAAATGTTTTCATTTTCTCCAAGACTTTAACTGCCTAATAATGACACTAAAAACAATAAACATTTAAAGAAATCTTAAAACTGTTCAATTGTATGACGAACATTTGAATGTATCATCATTTGTTAATTCATTACCTCTGAATATTTAACTTAGGTACGATTTTAGATACTTTTTATTTATGTTTTGATGTTATTTCTTTATTTTAGTTTTCTCTTATGTCACTTTTATTGGACTATGTTGTAATCGTGTTAATGTACTTAATTGTTCAAGATTTATTGAATTATCATTGTATTATCTGTTCGCATAATATTCCAACAATAACAAAAACTAAAACATTTTATACGACTTGAATTTATCAATGTTTGAAATATAATAAAATATGAATATGAATCAGAACAGAGTTGCATTGCTGAACATCACAAAAGGAGAGATTTTTGTGTCTTGAGCTCCAGCGCTGCATATTCACCATTCTCTCCATATGTGGAGAAATACTTTAGTTTACTGTGTTTATAGTCACTTAAACATATTCATATTGTTTTATACCTGATTATTATTATATATCATTTATGCAGTAATTTGCACACTATTTCTATAATGGACAGACATGGGCAATTTACGGCAATTAAACATGGTTTAATGAGGCCCGCGGCTCATTTTTCTTTTTTTTTTCATTGGATATTTCAGTTATCTTGAATTGGGACCTAACACAACACACATCCACAAGCATTTAACATGCTCAGGGTTGCCAGATACGAGATACAACACCCCCAATTTTATATTTATACTCGTACAAGTTGGAAATATTCTGCCTAATTTTATACTTATTTTGTGCAATCTAGCAACCATGTACACAGGTGCGCATTTTCTATATGCGATCTAATAGTATCGTAGTGCGATATGACATTTAATTGGGACATGTGACACCCTGCCTGTATAAAAATGTGACAATGTAACTTTTATGGGAAAAAAAACTTTGTTCTAAGAACACATTAAGAATGCATAATCTCATATTTACTCGAGAACTATAATAAAATATGAGTTCAAACTGAGAGGGCAGAAGTCACAAAAATAGACTGATTTAAAGGGGTTTAAACAAGGTGTTTAAAACCATCCTAGAACATGATTTGACATGGTTTGACAACTTGCCCCGTCATCCATGTAATCTTTTATTCTTTAGAATAAGATTATCAGAAGTTATGCATAAACTATAAACACCTTCTGTTTACTTGTCAAAACTATTAAGTACATTTGTATATTGTGCACATCAAAAATAAACAGAAACAAAAATGTGTTACAAATATTTATTCTCCCTATAAACACATTGTATAAAGGTATTTTATACGGAAATGTGACGCAGGAAGTGGTGTCTGTGTGGTGGCACACTAGAAGACGTTTTGTTCTTATTTCTCTGCACAGGCAGATAACTACAAAATAAACAAGAGACTGAGAAACTATGAGAGTAATTTCATATATATATATATATATAATATATACATATAATGTGAGATTTTGGTCAATGATTAATAATGTGGCATCATACACTGAACTCAAAATATCCCTAAAGGTTTTTAAATTGCTTTTACATCATATATATATATATATATATAATTAAAGTATTTCAGCATTTATTTCCCACTCACTATTAAAATAATGTTATAAAACTGAAGACAAATGTTTTAAATTCATCTGAAATTCGTGCTTCTGATTTTGACAAGCAACGCTTTTGAACAAGTAGTGAAAACTAAATCAATAGAAATGATTTAATACCAAACAGATCAATATAACAACACACAACAACCTCAGAAACGGATCTTGACAATGAATTGTGTTCATGTGTGTTTTAATGGCGTTTAATCGTTGTTTCATGTTTTCTCAGACCTGTAAGTGCAAATGCACAAATACTTGCTCATTAAAGTACATTAGTGAAGTATATTAAATATCTGTTTTAATATGCTTTGATCAAAATAAGTATTTGAAGAAGAATTTATATTTGCTAAACACTTTTTTAAATCGAATTTGATTCTTACCGAGACAACGCGCCATCTTCACTTTAGGAGCCAAAATAGAAAGTGAGTGTGCTCTTGACGAAGAGAAAAACTGTTTTCTGTGGCGTTCTTGGTCATATTCCAGCAGTGATCAGTGATGTGCATTAAGTACAAAGAAGCACATTGTTCAGCGTGAGGAGTCAGATTGTCTTGTGTTCAACATACAATAAAGAAAATCGACCCGTTCGACATTTCTTTCTTTTCTTTTCTTTTCTTTATTAAAATTGTTTCCCTTAATCAAAGTTTTACAATGCTTTTTTGTTCAATGCTACAATGACTTTTACCCTAACTAACAATTTTGTCCCACGTTTTTGGTTTTCCAGGAAAGTTTTCTTTTCGGATATAGAAGGTTTGTTCTAGGTTGCAAACGATGGTTCCCCAAACGTTCCCTTAACATCTTTATTTCTAGAACCATGCTGCAAGTTCAGTAAATAGACAACCAATTAATAAATAAAAAAATTATTACAATTAATTATAATTCATATATAATTATTCAAATCAGCCACAACATATTTTGGAAGACTAAAATATCTTTCGCCAACCTTGACTTCAGCCGGTAAAAAGTTTCCAATTTAGTTTTATTGAAATCTGTTCGTTTTGATCAAGTTGGAATGTGGGCCAGTGTAAACTGTGAAGAGTAGGAACAACACAGGGTCATAGATCATCAACTTTAATAATACACATTACAACTGTATTTTAATTATTGTGAATGAATGACTATAAGTATGTAGTAGTAAAACTTCCTGGTTACTTCCATAACCTCTGTTCCCTGATGGAGGGAACAAGACGTTGTGTCAATGTAGTGACACTAGGGGTCACTCTTTGGAGCCCGAGACACCTCTGATCTTTGATAAAAGGCCAATGGGAATTGCCAAGTGGTATTTGCATGCCCCATTCTTTTGGACATACGGGTATAAAGGAGTGGTTGTGCATAATACTCATTCAGGTTTTTTGCTGAGGAGCCGAGAATAAGGTCCCGGCCATTTCAGCGGGTAGTTCAGCGTTGTGACAGGCGGGACACAACGTATCGTTCCCTCCATCAGGGAACTGAGGTTATGGAAGTAACCAGGACGTTCCCTTTTTGTCACTCACTCGACGTTGTGTTGATGTAATGACACTAGGGGTACCCTACAAAAACACCACAACTAGCTGAACTGGGTAATGTGGAGTGGCGGTGCGAGATGGGCAGACTGCTGTGTGCCGCATAGCCAGTGCACTGGGCCGGAATGCAACCTGCCACAATGCCAGTATGAGTGTCGACCTACCCAAAGGATTGTCCTTGTCGTGCCTCTTTCTCCATTTTTTCTATATTTCTCCCCAGAAAAAGTGGAAAATATATCACATGGACTTGCCGAGTCTTGTTGAAAGTATGTCATATGGAGAAGTCCCATGGTAGGTCCTGCCCAATGGGGGGGGCTCTACGAGCATGGAGCCTAGGAAGACGCACTTTGCCAGCAGGGAATCTTTTTTCAGTGGAATATATGTCACAAATGTTTGCCTATGGGGAACCAACACATGTGGAGCACCTGACCCAGTACAGGGTTTAGCTAGCATAAGTACTGGGATAGCAGGACTTACCCATTAATTCCTGCTAAGACACGGGAGGAGACCGGCTTGTAGAATCTTGCAAGGTGTTGGGTGCAGCTCAGCCCGCTGGTCTGAAAATGTCAGCTAGAGAGGCGCCACTGGTCAGAGCCAAGGAGGCCACCACACTCCTGGTGGAATGCTGGCTTGTAGCCCTGCAGGGGGCGGCACATGCTGAGCCTGGTAGGTGACAGCTATGGGGTCGATGATCCAGTGGGTGATCCTCTATTTGGAGACAGTGCTTCCTTTCTGCTGTCCACCAAAGCAGACAAAGAGCTGCTCAGAGATCTTAAGGCACTGCACGCGTAAACCATGCAACGGACACAGCAACACTAAGGCTGCCTCCTCCTGGGGCAGCACTTGCAGGTTCACCACTTGGTCCCTGAACGGGGTCATGGGAACCTTGGGCACATAGCCTGGTCGGGGTCTCAGGATCATGTGAGAGTAGCCCGGACCAAACTCCAGGCACATTTCGCTGACAGAGAACGCTTGCAGTTCCCCAATCCTCTTGATGGATGTGAGCGCCGTCAGGAGGACAGTCTTCAAGGAGAGTGCCTTAAGCTCTACAGACTCTCAAGGCTCGAAGGGAGCCCCTAGCAGGCCTTCCAGGACTACAGAGAGGTCCCATGAGGGAACGAGTGGTCTAGAGGGATTTCTACCTCCTAGCACCTCTCAGGAACCTGATAATCAAGTCGTGCTTCCCTAAAGACTTGCCGTCCACTGTGTCTTGGCGTGCTGCTTTGGAAGCTACGTACACCTTCAAGGTGGAGAGGGACAACCATCCCTCCAACCTCTCCTGCAGAAAGGAAAGCACTGAGCCAACTGCGCATCTTTGGGGGTCTTCGTGTCGGGAAGAACACCACTTAGCAAACAGACGCCACTTCAAGTGCCTCGTAGAGGGGGCCCTAGCCTGAGTGATGTTGCCTACCCTGGCAGGTGGCCAGACATGGAGGTTCCAGAGGTCTGGTCGCGAGTGCCAGATGGTGCCCCGTCCCTGAGTAAGAAGGTCCTTCCTCATGGAATTTTTCCAGGTCCGAGAACCAAGTCTGGGTGGCCCAGTAGGGAGCCACTAGGGTGAGCTGCTCCTCATCCTCCCTGACCTTGCACAGGGTCTGTCACTGGGGGGAATGCATACTTGCGTAGTCAAGGCGGCCAGCTGTGTGCCAAAGCATCTTTACCGAGGGAAGCCTCGGCCAGGGCATAACAGAGTGGGCAATGGGAGGATTCCGGGGAGGACAAACAGGCCTCCCTGTGCCTGCCCGTATCGACTCCAGATTAGCTGAACCACCTGAGGGTGGAGACTCCACTCTCCTTTGCAGGTGACCTGTCATAACAGCGCGTCCGCTGTGGTGTTGAGGTTGCCCGTAATGTGAGTGGCTCGCAGTGACTTGAGGTGCTGCTGACTCTAGAGGAGGAGAGTTGTGACATGCGTGGGAAGCGTAACCCGCCTTGGTACCATGCTGTGTTGTCTGTTCGAACCAACACATGCTTGCCTTGGATCAACGGCCAGAACCTCTACAGGGTTAGCAGTATTGCCAACAATTTGAGGCAGTTGATGTGCCAACGTAGCCGTGGGCCTGTTGCATACAGCGCCCCCGCCTGTCTTGTAAGCATCAGTTGTAATTACGACAAGCCTGGAGACCTGTTCTAGGGGAACCCCTGGTCGTAGAAAAAAATGTCGTTCCAAGGGCTGAAAAGGTGGCGACAGATCAGCGTGATGGCCACGCAATTTTTCCCGTGGTGCCATGCCCTTCTTGGGACTCGAGTCTGGAACCAGTGCTGAAGAAGTCTCATATACATCTCTGAAATAGTTTCAGTGGGACCGCGATCTTCTGTCTGAACACCTTCAGACAGGTCAGCACCAACTGGGCGTCCTCGTTCGTGAGGCGCACCATCATCGAGACTGAGTCCAACCCCAAACTGAGAAAAGAGATTCTCTGAACCGAGAGGAGCTTGCTCTTTTCCCAGCTGACCCGAAGCACTAGCCGGCTGAGGTGCGAGAGCACCAGGTACCTGTGTGCACACAACACGTCCCGAGAGTGAGCTAGGATTAGCCAGTCATCAAGGTAGTTGAGAATGCGGACACCCACTTCCCTTAAAGGGGCAAGGGCAGCCTCTGCGACCTTCATGAAGATGCAAGGGTACAAGGACTGGCCGAAAGGGAGGACTTTGTTCTAGAATGCCCGACCAGGAAGGGTCTGTGTTGAGGTAGAATCGAGATATGGAAGTACGCGTCCTTCAGGTCTACAGCCTTAAATCAATCTTGATGCTGAACGCTCGCTAGAGAGTCTGTGTAAAGCCTGGTTCAGAACTTGTAAGTCCAAGATTGGCATCAACCCACTGCCTTTTTTCAGTAAGTTAATTTTTGTACTTGATCCCATTAAGGGTCAACTATAGACAAAGGCATGGGCCCCCCTGGACCTTGGGCCCAGGGTCATCTGTAAACTTTGACCCCCCCCGATGGCGGGTCTGACTACATCGACACAATGTCGAGTGAGTGACAGATAGGGAACTAAACATACAATATATATATAGTTCTTGTCAGCCAAGAACAGAAAGCTGAAATTGCAGTGGACATAGTCTCACCAAAACTGAATGGTTGAAGACTGGAAAATGGTCTGATGAATCTAGAGGCAGAATCGAGATGCTGGAATTTTGTCATCACTGCCATGACTATCATGTAATCACTATCACAAGCTGTGATTTGTAGCCTGACCAGCTAAAAATTGTTCAACCCCCCTCTGAAACCAGATAAAACCAGCCAACCAGCTTGGGTCTACAACATTTTTGACATGAAGTGACATTTTTAAATTTCCCTGTAAATTCCTGTCCCAGGGTGAGCACCACCTGCTGGCCTCCCTAATATCTCTTCCAGCAGCATCATTGCCGAACGTTCAGACCAGAGGAGGTGAGAGCATCAAAATTCGCTCTGGCTGCCCAGCCAACAACATTATCGAAGTTTGCTGGACGCTCTTACGTAGCTGAAATAGGCGGCAACATTCGTTTGGAATGCTTGGTTTTGTGAACTATATTTAAAGGGGCCGCAAAACAACCAGATATGTCGACCGATATCTTTTTGGCGACCTATCACAAGTAGCACATATCCTGATAAAATCTTTTAAATGTGAAAGTAAGAAATCGATCAATGGCAGAAAGTAATTAAAATGATGGTTGTTCGTTACCAAAATAAACAAAAGAAAATACATATATCCCTGTAAGCAAACATGGAGAGATCATATATTACGGGAAATCCTGCCACGGCAATAATTAGTTTCTCTTCCATTTTGTTTTCAGAACTATTGTTTGGTGGGAAACAAAGTTTACACTGTTGAGTTCTCTAGTCTTCACTAGTGCGGAGCATTTATATTTTCCAATAGGTTGCCGCTGAACCACGTCAAAGCTAATTACCATAATGTTGCCCACACTTGAACTTTCCTCTGATTCCCACAATGGCCACGGATGTGCCACTTCTCACCGCCGAGAGACACTGGCTGCCATAGAAAATGAATGACTTCTGGTTGATTTGACACTCTCAATGCCTCTGGTCTAAATGCACCATTAGATTTTCCCAGGAGGTATCCCATCCAGGTACTGACCAGGCTCAACCCTGCTTAGCATCAGTGGGAAAATGGTCTTGAGCTACAGGGTGATACGTTTTAATAAAATCAATTGAAGTATTTAATTTAATTGTATCAAGTGTACCAATATTTATTTATCTTATTTATTTTCTTATTGTTTAAAGAGATTTCTTGGATAAAAGGCTTGAAATTAATAAACAGAATTTTTTTTAAACTCTAATAAACTCTAGCGTTGGCACAGCAGATTTATCAATTAAAATCAGGTGGTAGAGCGGGTTGTCCACTAATAACAGGGTTGGTGGTTCTATCCGGCCTGCTTTTAATCTGAGTGAATGCCTGTTGGCACTGCTCCGTCCACTGGACATGTCAGAAGCCCCATTTTTAGTGAGATCTATCAGCGGGCTGGTGACGTCAGAATAACTAGGCACAAACCTTCTGTAATAGTCAGCTAGCCCCAGGAATTGTCTGGCCCCCTTTTTGGTCTTTGGTCTCAGGCAGGTCCAATCACCACAGTCTTGTCAATTAGGGAGCGCACCTGCCCATGACCCAAATGGAACCCCAGATACTGTACCTCCACCTGCACAATCGCGCACTTCCTGGGGTTTGCTGTGAGCCCCGCCCACCTCAGCTATCTTAGAATTGCCCTCAGATGCTGCATATGCCGCTAAAAATCATTACTATAAATGATGTCATCTAAATAGGCAGCGGTGTAAGCTGTATGCGGTCTGAGGATGCAGCCCATGAGACGCTGAAACGTAGCCAGGACCCCAAACAAACCGAACGGAAGAGTCACAAATTGGTGCAATCCAAATGGTGTGGGAAGGGGATCTGCCAATAACCCTTTGTTAATTGAGCAGTACATAACCGATCGAGCAACTCATCAACGCGGGGCATCAGGCATGCATCAAATTTAGACACCTTGTTGACTTTTCTATAATCCACACAGAAACTTACAGAACCATTGCACTTGGGAACTAGAACAACCGCGCTGGACCAATTACTGTGGGATTCCTCTATTACCCCCATTTCAAGCTTCGCATCCAATTCTTCCTTAACTATTTTCTTTTTGTGTTCGGGCAAGTGATGGCGTCGGTTACGTACGACCACTCCCTGTTCAGTCTCGATATGGTGTTGTATGAGGTTTGTATGACCACCGGGTCATACAAGTAATGACCCAGTGTAATAACTCGGAGTAATACGAGTACCTTATCTCCCGGTGCAAATTCCCGCAGCCGAGCTCCCTTGTTCTGCAGTTCTTGAGCTTAGTTTCCCCAAGGTATGTAGTTTTGCTCTACGATCAAGAATGTACTGAATTTTATTCTTGCTATCTGAAGGTCCCTATGGTATGCTCCGGCTCGGTCGGGGGCAGCCTATGGGGCATCGGGGATCCGCACCACCATCCCCAACTCGCAACTCCAGCGGGCCGGCCCAGACGCCACACTCACACCTGCATCGGCGGACAATGTGCTGGGAACTGGCCACGGTGGTGAAGCTCCTCGCATCCGTGGGGCAGGAACGGGCCCTGGAGAGAGAGCAGAGTGAGAGGGGTGGGTGGAACACACAGGGGGAGAGAGAGAGAAGAGGGCACTTCCGCCCTCGGGTACGCCACCATATGGTCCTCCATGAGTTGGACAGCTTCCTCCAATGATGCCGGGCGGTGGCACTGGGCCCACTCTGCCATTTCCTTTGGCAGACGAAGGATAAGCTGCTCCAGTACCACCTCACACGACGTTGCAGTTCCCTGCCAGCAGCCATTTCCGGCACGCGGAGCCGTTGGAAAAAGGCAAACAGGTGGTCGGACTACCCCAGCTTCAAGGACCGGAAGAGCTGTCGGTACTGCTCCAAACTTCAACCCACCAGCTGCAGGATGGCCTTTTTCAGGTCGTCGTAGGCCAGGAGGTTAGCCGCCGGCAGTTGTTTGGCAGCAAGCTGGGCTTCCCCCAGAAAAGAGCGGAAGGAGCTCCAGACCTCAGCAGTCCATTCAAAAGGGTCTATAAAATCCTCCACGTCATCTTCTGCCCCATCTTCAGGAGCGTGGGTGGGGGCAGGGGGCTGCGGTTGTCCAGGGTCACAGCCGGGGCTCTCTCCTGGCTGAAAAGGCTCCGGATCTCATGCCAGTCCTCTGCTTGAGCTTGCAGGATCTCAAAGAAGCGGCGATCCTGGTCTTGGCAGAGCTCAAGCAGGGATTGTTGGTGGCTCTGATGAAGGCCAGCGAGGGACTGGCGAGGGACTCCGTGGGGTGTAATTCAATGTTCCGGGTTTTGGCACCAGTGTAGAGGTTCAAGTGAAAGGATGAGTCAATGTAAGGCTTTTATTCTCTGCCTTCTTCACACTTTGTACACTCTTTCAGTGTTTTTCTGAGCTCACTCAGGCAGCTTCAACAAAAACTCTAAATAAACATATGTAAGGGGCACTTATTATAATGTAGCATGAAGTGCTGCCTTTCTAAGGAACTTTTCACAGGAGGAGTAGATAAATTAAAGTACCAAGATAGTTTACTTAGAACATAAAGCCGGCATTTATTGAACAATACATATCAACCAATATCGCTCTATTAATCTTTTACATACAATGTCCTTTGAGTTGTTAAAATTTGTATTTCCCTTAGTTCTCAACTTTTTCTGTTCTTTATTTTCACAAGTGGGGAAAATATGAAAACAAAAATCAACTCAATGTCCATCTACCCGGGTAGTAATTTTGTTTTAGTGGGGTGAGATCTCGCGCTTATCTGTACGATGCAATGGAGAAATGATGAGTGGAAGCAGTCTGTAGTGCAGGCAAGATGATCAGTCACGCCCTCTGCAGTTCTGCCTCACACGTCCGATGATGAATTTATCCAAAGGAACTCCTTTTCGAATCATGCATCAAAAAAAAAACAACCTGCATAGCAGGGCAATATTTAATTATTCTCTCGATAAACTTTACTAGTTCTGAAAACATAACATATATCCATGAAATGTAGTAGCTTAAATTCTTATTTCCGAACTATACATTCACTACATACATGAAACTCAAGCACTAACATATCACGTAGCAACATGGCTTCAATATAGCATGAAACAACACTTCAGATCATTAAACTCATGTTCAACTCCGATTGTTTTTTTCCTTTTGTTTTTTTTTAGCATATCTTATCAATACATTTTCACACAATGCATTAAACTGAGTTACAGTCAAGAAAAAATAAAACAATGATAACTTTTCCACACTTAACTCACTAATTACATCTATCACCATGTCTGCTAGTAACACAATTGACACGTGTAAAACACTCACCGGAGAAAAACCATAAAAATAGGTAACCTCCTTGTCGTAATTTTGACACTTTTGTCGTAATTTTGACACTTTGCTCGGTTATCTCTGCATTAGAAGTAAGTTTGGTGGTTAAACCCTTCTAACTAGCTCTTAACTGTCGCCTATTTTTTTACCCTTAACTTTTTTATTTCAGCGAAGAAAATTGAAGCAATGCTTCAGCTCTATCGATCTGCACGAGTCCGGTCTTCTTCTCCGAAAGAAATCAGCGTAACTATTTCCCTCTGTTCAGCACCACACCGCCACCTACTGAACTAATACGGTGTGCAGGGGAAACATTACATAATTAGTAGGTTATTTTCTAGTGGGTTACACATAACTCAAATAAACAACTCTAATGTTCAGGAAAACATATTTATATATATCTGTAATAAAATTATACAGTGCATTCAGTGAGTGCAGCACAGATTTCCATCAATAAATGCACAGTTAAACAGATGTGTTTTCAGTCTGGATTTGAATGTGGCTGCTGTACATCTAACCTCTTCTGGAAGCTGGTTCCAGCTGTGACTGGCATAATAACTAAACACTGTCTCGCCTTGTTTTGACTGAACCCTCTGTATTTCTGTCTGACTTGATACTAATGATCTGAGAGTTCTGTTAGGTTTATATTCAACAACCATATCTGCAATGTGTTTAGGTCCTAGGCCATTTAGTGATTTATAAATCAAGTACTTTAAAATCAATTCTAAATGTAACTGGAAGCCAGTTTAAAGATATGATGACTGGAGGAATATGCTCAGATTTGAACTGCATGTTGTTGCTTCAGCTACTGAGCATGTCCACTGGAGAAGCATTGTATTTGTCAAAGCACGCCAACTCATAAAGGCATGTAAATAATTTGTGAATAATCTGTTATGAATTAATGGATGTTTATAATGGGTAAGATGGCCAAGGAGGAGGTGTGAACTGGCTACTGACTAGTCAATGTAAAGTTTAATGATAAAATTCTACATAAAACAAACATAAACAAACAAACAGAGACACACATGCAAAGCAGCCGCATCTCTCTCTCTCTCTCTTGAACAGGCACCTCCGGCTCATCTTTATCCCCCTCCTGGCTGATTAGCCCTTCAATCAATCAATTTTATTTTTATAACACATTTAAAACAACTCATGTTGACTAAATGCTTCACATTATAGCATAAACAGATCATAAAAATACAGAATGTAGAAAATACAATGACACATAACAAAATAAGCAACACACATTAAGCACAGTTAAAAGCAAGTGAGTCTTCAAATAAGATTTAAAAACATTGGCTGATGTACAAGACCTGATATGTAGTGAAAGGCTATTCCAAAGCCGTAGTGCCGCCACTGAAAAGGCCGATCTTCCTTTGACTCAAGACGGGACTTGGGGATCGTTAAAAATAAACTCTGCTAAGACCTTAGTAGTCTAGAAGGCGTGTGATGCTGAAGGAGATCCGTAATATAGGGAGGAGCCATGCCATGTAATCCCTTAAAAGTAAATAATAAAATCTTAAATTGAGAGTAGATAACTTGGCGATAGTGTAGAGACACAAGTTAAATTGGCAGATGCCATTAACTGGTCACTCCATCCATATTCACGGTCACATTCTCTGGCCGGAAACCTCGCGTTGAGAGGCACGTCCGCCATTTTGTGTACTCCTTCTATCCTTACACACACACACACACACACACACACACACACACACACACACACACACACACACACACACACACACACACACACACACACACACGCATTCATACACACACACACTCACACAACACTCACACACACACACACATACTCATTCATACACACCTCTACCCTCCTCTCATGTATTATAGGCTTAACTATTACCATATCTATTCATGTTACTGTTTCTTGTTGATTATTAATTGATATTACTGCATCAATAAACTTTAAACACACACTCACTTACACATACACACACACACGCACACAGTCTTTTCACTCATTCTGTCTTACCCTGTCAATGTGTGATTTGTTTTACACTTAATTTGGGAATGGTAAAGAGTTTTGTTTGATGTTCAGTTTTCAGAGTTGCAGTAAGAGTTACTTTCTCATGTGCATTAAAGAGGACTTTGTGGTTAAATTCAATAAATTACTCATTACACAATTACACAGATGCCTGTTTTCCCCATTCTCCATTTATCACTTATATAAAAACTAGAACTAAAATAAAAACTAAAACTTCAAAAGAACTAATAAACAAAACTAAAATTAAACTAAAACTAACAAAGAACTGAAAAGCTAAACTAAATTGGAGTGAAAAATTGCAAATTAAATAGAAATAAAACTAAATACAAAATTGTAAAACTATTATAACCTTGGTTTAGTGCCATTCTGCAAGGCCGTGCTCAATCTGCATTATATGAAAAGTCCAGTGATGATGTCACAGCAAAAGAATGAATGAATGACTGAAAAACAACATTCAAATATTCCAAATAAAATATTAATGTGAGTAATTCAGTGCTAGAAGAGTGAGTGACAGGAATGTGACATAATTAAAATATAATGTAGTAAACGTTTACAGCTGTTTATGATTACACAGCTAACAAACATTCACTAATGGGTGTTTTTTTCTATGATGCACGTATTGTGTTTTTGTTTTTAGAGGTACTGTAACTCTATTTCTGTCTTAAATCTTCTTGAAGTAATTTAATTGAATGGTAACAGAAAGATTAATATAAGAAAGAAATGAATTGTATAACAAGGGGGTTAAACAATAAAAACACTGACAACTGCAAAATAAGAAAATGTCAGCATCAGCAAAAGAGTTTTATTCATAATAATCTGTATTTATTCTTGATAATGAAAAATCAAAATTTGAATAAAAAACATTTAGATAATGTCAGTTGACATTTTGACACATTTTACTGTTCTCGCCAGATTAACCTTTACAACAGGCTAACGTCACACCATCATGTTATAAATTTTAAGACTTGTTATAATCAATTACAGTTTAGCTGGTCTGATAAAATGAACCGTTTCTCTCTAATGGGAGATGTACATTGTTATTTAATTCTCTGTAATATAGTGGCTTTAGGGATGTTGTTTCATGTATTTGTAGTTGATTGTATAATACCTTGGTTCTTTATTGTATTACTTTTATATGTTTCTGTGGATTTGTTGTGAAATAAAGCTGTTTAAAACATTTTAATTGTTTACAATTATGAAAGTATCAAACGTTTTATTTTGAACTGACCCATATTATGAGTTGCCATATTATTAATATTTAAACTTTTACATTTAAAGCACAGAACAAATGAACTATTATTGATTATGACTTGGTCTATTTATAAACAGGAAAAAAACATTTAGTTTTGTTATGCTGATCTTTATTGAACACTTTTTTTCTTATGAGACAAATAAAACTATAAAAGTGCGCGTCTCTGAAGTTCCCGCGAAAAGCGCACGATACAGGAAGCGGCCCTGCCCTCTCTCGACTGACGTCATAAAATGGGCGGTACCCGGGAGGCGCTGCGACTTCTGATTGGTCCTCCTGGAGCTCCGCGCGTTCTGCGCATGCTCAGTGACCCCGCAGCACCATCCTGTGTTTACTGCTGATGGAAATGGCCGCCACATCACTGAGAGAAACAAAAACTACTTTCACACCCGAGTAAAATAAACAAGTTCGATCCGAATGCTGTCAGTACATATTATAAACTCTATACTCTGGAGTTAATTTCGTTTCGTGTCAGAATTAAAGCGTTTTTTTAGAGTGTAAGCGTTCATTGCTAGTGTGCGCGTGCACGTGTGTGTGTTCGGGCTCGAGCGGAACCGGAGAGTCCAATGGCGGACCCGAGAAAAGTCCCGTTCGTCACACTTGCCTCATACAGCACCACACCGGCGCCCGAGTCCAAGAAGCGGCGACGGGAGGACGAGGAGAATGAGCCGAACCCCCCCGGTAACGGTGCTACTTCTGTTGGTCTGTTCGGTGCCGCGAAACCAGCGACGGATCCCGAAGAACCCAAACCAACCGTCCGACTGAACCTGAGCCTGTCCGAACCCAGCGAACAGAAATCCGCCGAGTTTAACTACAGCGAGCTCATCCACAGCAGCCTGCAGGTGAGAGAATAGTGGGTCAAATAACTGAAATGTTGCAGGTTCGAAAACAGCCTTGATGTTTAACCCTTGTGTTATTGCCAACGGCAATTGGGAGGAATTGTATATGTCAACCTCCGTTCCTATAACACATCTATAACACACTGTGTACACAAAATAGTTTCACTCAGGACCTTCAGGACAAAAATGGCCCCATTTAAACTGCAATATTTGATTCCAGTGCCATTAAAGCATAATATCATGATTTATATGATATTATGATTTCATTACGGAGCTATAAAATGTACTTTTTAATATTTTCCACCAGATGGCGCCATTTTCCTCATGTTGAGCCTATGGAGCAAATACAAGCTTTTCCCCTATTCTCTGTTTGCTGTATTATAGAGACCTGCAGGACAACTGAATACATGATGCAGATAAAATTGTGTGTGTGTGTTCGTATGAATGTCAGAGTGTGTTTTGTATTTGTGTATTGAGAAGTGTGTGTAAAAAAACAACAACAGTAGCATTATATAAACAAACTGACATTTAAAGGGTTCAAATCCTGAAAATGAATGAATATTTTGTAGTTGTGATCAGGACTGATGTTGGTTAAAAAAATTTGAAGTCAGCGAAAATGGAAAATAATATTAATATAGAATATTTGTATGCCCATTTTTAAAATTATTATATTTCAGCACCTGAATGAAAGTACAATATAGAATTCATGATTTTATGCTATAACGGCACTAGGATCACATATTGCAGTTTTAATGGGTTTCAATGGGGACATTTTTGTCCTGAAGATCCCGAGTGTGACTATTTTGTGCACACAGTGTGTTATAGATGTATTATAGGAACTGAGGTTGAAATATCAAAATTCCCCCCAAAATACACACCTTTGGCAAAATGTATGCCAATGGCATTAACAGCCAAAATAGTCGAAAAAATAAAAAAGACAAAAATATCCTGAAGGGTTAAGATTGCAACATCAGTTGAGTCAGTACTTATTAACAGTAGTTACAGAAGTAACTCAGAGTCGTGGGTTAGTAGTGGTTAAAGATCTGAACTTGTAATGGAAAGGTTTTGGGTTTGAATCCCATTTAACTTTAAAGACAACTGAATCTGCTTTAAATGTACTGTGAGATATTTTTAGTTTAGTGAGTATTTAGTATCATTATTAATTAGTAGCAATTACAGTTAGAGGTTGACCGATAATTAAGGTGGTGGAAAAGGCCGATGACCAATTAATCGACCAATAGATTTAAAAATTTCTAGAAGTGAGGTCAGCAACCTTTTTGAGATGGAGTGCCGTTTTTTATTGGCCAATGGCAGTTTGCAATGTTTATGTTTTCACTTTTAATAATGTAATGTAATTTTGAGTGTGAGCATGGTTTTAGGAGGGTGTACCTGAATGCTAGGTTTGGAAATCTTGAGGATAATTAGTGGTGTTCTCCTCATTACATCACGTGCTGTTCTGAATGCAAAAATAAACCAATGAAACACTGAACGTAGGCTGTCATCCACGCAGCCTGACCAAAGCAAAGCGGGTGCATTTACTCGCAAGATTAACCAAAATGAAGCGCTGCCGGCTCGCGACGCACTAATGAATTGCACGCGCTGCATGAGTGCAAAAAAAATGAAGATTTGGTGCATAACATAATAATAATAATATTTTTTATCTTAATAATAAACAAGCCCAAAACACACCAGAGACTCTTATTTTGAAAAGAATGAGACTTGGGCACCGTTACCATGCTCTATATTTAAGTATTTACCAAATTAAGCTTTTTATAGCCTATATATTTCACCAGATTAGGTTCAATGATGTATATTTGTAGTTTATTATTGTTCACTAGATATGATGTCGGAGACCCGATGCATGTGCTGACGGGCACTTTTTCATATAGTCCTATTCACATTTTTCTTTACAAGCCCTTGCTTCAATTTAAAACACTTGATAATCTAATAAAAAAACTAAAGATGCATTGAAGTGAGGATAAAAATTTTAAATTGTCAATGATCCCCACGAGGTGTCAGTGATTGTTTTAATTCACCTTTGCGGCTGTTATACTGTAGAATCGTCCTGCAGAGGCCACAGAGTAACATAGAGGGGGGAAACAACTATCGGCATAGATTTTTTTCGGATAGTTCCAGAAAGCAACTATTGGCACAGATTAATCTTAAAGCTGATATATCAGTCTACCTCTAATTACAGAAGTAGCTGAGATGTGAGGCGGATCTAGAATAATTTATTGAAGATAACCAGTCAACAGTCTTGTTTTCAGTATGTTTTCCTCATGTACAAAGCTCTACGCCTGAAAAACAATTATGTTTCATATAAGACGGCTAATATGGAATCACCTCAGTATATCTTTGGATTTCAAAGTTATATGCAGTAAATTAAGTTTGCACGAAAATTTACCTTGCAGGAGTCTCTTTTGGCTCTCTCTGACCTGCTTAATTTTGTTCTCAAAGGCAAGGAAAGTTCCTCACGGGCTCACACCTGCTCTGGACCCCAGCGACCCATTTGCTGATGAAGATAAAGAAAGACAGGAAGTCGAGACTCTGGCGAAGAAATTTGAGAGCAAATATGTAAGTATAGGCTGCTGGTTTAAGCGATATACAGGTAGAAATGTGTCAATCGATAAAAATGTGAGTCATCTATGTTACGGTTATGAAACATGCCGACACAGTTCAGAACGTATTGCAATCAGAGGATGTGCTACAAATAATTAGGGTGCGTTCAAGTCATGTCGGAATGATTGTATGTACGATGGTATTGGTAATATTTCAGTTTAACTTGAGGATTTTGACTATGCAGTTTAGTGTGTATGCATGTTTTGTACTGTTAACGAAGAATAACGAAGAAAAAAAAACAAGAAAGCTAAACTGTTAATTCAGCCGACCCTAAGGATAAGTACGGTTTAACAAGATAACTAGTTTAATGTGAGTTAAACTTGATCGGTTACTGTCAACCTTAAAGCATTTTTAGCATCGATTTAGCTAGCTATCTATAGCCATACATCCAAACAATATCTAACGTTACATAGGTCCCAGTTTATAGGACTATGTCACCGCGCACAGAACCGTTAATTTAAGTACACAAGCATGTACCACTACAAGTTAGCCGATTTTGTTTGTTTGTTGGTTTGTTTGCTAAACGTTACCTTACCTGTCGGAGTCCCAGTCATAGCACTGCTGCATTCATCAGTAGTTTTGGAGGACTCGTGTGGTGGACATGTTGAAGGAAGCTCTGTGGCAGGAGAACGCTGAGAGGATGCACATGTTCTTGCAGTCGAACACGGAGCAACTTTCTGCTCTTAAGTTTATTCCGTGAACTGTCAAGTGCTTCATCAGATTTGTTGGTGCAACAATTATCTTGTCGCAAATATTGCATCACGTGCTGTTGGCATCGAGCCGTGTGAAATTTTGCCACACTTTTGATCTTTTCCACCTCTTTCACATGTATGGGGGTTTGGACGCACACAATACAGCCTCACATGTGAGCCGCGTCTCTGGGCTTAACCGGTGTAAACTAGTGTTTTTCCTTGATGCCTAAACACAGCCAATAACCGGCACTTTTAGATTTGAGCACATCTATCATGCTAACTGCTTATCACTGACGTTGAGAGATTAACCACTTAGGTATTGAAATTTGGTACGGAACGACAAGACAATTTTTGGTACTCGATTGTTTAGAGGCAATTCGATCAGTACCTAAAATGTATCAAACTCAATACTCTGCTCTAGTTAACTTGCCAGATTATATTTTTAAAATGTGTAAAATGTCTGATTACTTTGGGCATTATTTTTAAATAAAAAACTTCCATTATGTTTTGAATCAGTTTTCCTTACAAATGTGTATGTTGATAAATTGTTATCAACCCAACATTACAAAAATATTGCTATATAAATGTGTGCTTGTATCGCCCACCCCTGATATGTATGCATCTCCCCTTGGTGCCAACACAAACATGAGTGTTTTAGTATGCACCGTAAACACGTACAGGTTTAATCCTGGCACATGTTACATTTTATAGCAAGTTGTCGATTGGTGGAGTCAGCTGTTAGATTTGTGTGTTTTATTCTCAGGGAAATGGTGGAAAGAAGAAAAGAAGAGACAGGGTGCAGGATCTCATCGATATCGGTTATGGCTACGATGAAACTGATCCATTCATTGACAACTCAGAGGCTGTGAGTATAAGAGAAATATATTGCTCGTCGATTACCTCTCATCAGGGACGGATTAACGACCATGCCAATGGGGCCAGTGCCCAGGGGCCTGTGACTACCAGGGGGCCCTTGAATGCCCGGGGTGCCCTGGGCTTTAAGGCTACGCAATCTAGTTTGGTGGTCCCCTCGCTTAAACCCTTTTGGGCATGACCAATGAACAACCTTTGGATGGAGGGGGGCCCTTGGAGATTATTGGCCCCAGGGCCTTTGCAATTCATAATCCGTCCCTGCCTCTCGTACAGCTCTTAGTAGTGTTCTCCAAGTCAAGCATCACTACTACTGTTGCTCTTTCTTTGGGTTAATGATCTGAACAAGCCCCTAACACTAAGTGTTTTAAACTTCAGCATGTAGCTCGTCCCACACCGTTTGTGCTATGTCTCATTCAAGACTCTGTTCTGTCTCTCTCCAGTATGACGAACTCGTTCCTGCATCACTGACCACTAAACTGGGTGGTTTCTACATCAACACCGGTACACTGCAGTTCAGAGCTGCTTCTGAATCAGAGGGAGAAGATGGACGAAAAGACTCCACCCATATAAGGGTGACGTTTTCACGATTGGCTGAGCCATCTTTTTCAGATTTATCGTTGCAGTCTGTTGGAGTCATTGGACTGATGGTTTTCTTATCTGTGATTTGCAGAAAGATGGAGAGGAGCGAGTGATTAAAAGGAGGAAGAAGAAGCAGGATGGAGGTCTGGAGGAGAAAAAACCCAGGAAATTTAAAGTACCAAAGCCGGGGTGAGTGCAGACAGAAAACAGGATTCATTTACTGTCACAAACATCAAAAATCTTCTTAAAGATCAAAGCTTTTATGTATAAAAAGCTTTTGTGAGTAGATTTCAGCTCTGCAAACTCTGATCAATATTTTTCAACAGTATTGAAAGAGTTCACATGGATTGAATGCTGGACACTTGTTAAAAATATAAATTTTAGTTTTGTCGGGAAATTCATACATGGGCACAATTTGTTTTTGTAAACAAATTTCAAACATTAAGCTTTAGCTTTTTAATTTAGACATTCAGTTTAGTGTGTCCAAACATTGGATTGGTATGTTACTTGTTTACAAGCACATGCAGATGTTCATATATGTATATATGTGAAATGCTAACATGAAATATGTTCACATACCTAGCTATGTGAGCTGTTTCTTGCCTATTGTCTATATAGACAGATACTTTCTACAGTAGGATCATAAAGCCCAAATTATACTTCGGTTAGTCGCATGTGATGTGTCTGTGTGCACAGTCAAATTAAGTATGCAGTACTTTAAAAGGCTGATGCGTTTGACTGTACGTAGACACTTAAGGTGGTTGCACACCGGACGAGAAGCACCACGACACGGAACATGTATGAAACACGGGGCACGTTGATACGGTTCAAGTGGCAGGCAGTGCATAAAAGTTACCAAGCTTTTTCCTTTAAAGACTGAACAAGGTTAGAGTATAATATATGTATGATAATATATGTCCCATTAGCATTCATGTCAAAACCGAAGTATACTTTGGGCTTAACTAGGGCTAATAATACTTCGATCATCATGTGCAATTTCTGAATCACAATATCTTCTCAGATTGTTTAAACATCAATATGCTAAGATGTTCAAATCACCACTCTGAATTGAGCTCATGCAGTGCACAAAAAAGGTACCAGTGAGAGAACAAAACAATCTGAAAGGCGCATAAAAATCCATCATCTATCATTTATGCAAATAAATGTTTTTTTTTGTGCACTGAAATGCATTTTTTTTAGTATTGCACAGCCCTAGTCCAAACTGAAATAAACCTTATAAGTTACTTTTATTATTTTCTCCCCAATTTGAAATGCCCAATTCCCAATGTGCTCCACGTCCACGTGGTGGCATAGTGTCTTGTCTCAATCTGGGTGGCGGAGGATGAATCTGAGTTCTCAGCCTCCGCATCTGAGACCGTCAATCCACGCATCTTATCACGTGGCATGTTGAGCGCGTTACCGTGGAGACGTAGTGTGTGTGGCGGCTTCACGCTATTCTCCGTGGCATCAACGCACAACACGCCACATGCCCCACCAAGAGCGAGAATCACATTATAGCGACCACGAGGTGGTTACCCCATGTGACACTACCCTCACTAGCAACTGGGCCAATTTGGTTGCTTAGGAGACCTGGCTGGATTCACTCGGCACGCCTTGAATTCAAACTCACGACTCCAGGGGTGATGGTCAGCGTCTTTATTTGCTGAGCTACTCAGGCCCCCTAATAAGTGACTTTTAATTCCAAGCGATTCCCATCCCTATTAATTTCTATTGGCTCTGTTTCACTCTGCCGCTCTCTCTTGTTCTGTTAGAGTTTCGTCTCTGAACCGTCCAGAAAAGAAGAAGAGGAAGAAGCTGATGAAGGATTCGCTCTCTCTAGCAGCCATGATCCGCCGGTTCACACGCGAGAAAGAAGAGATGAGGAAGAAGAACCCGACCGCCGCCGTAAAGCTCTCACGCACTCAAACTAACACAGCCACTCCCGGCAATGACCTGTCCATGGCTGACCTTACCTCTGACCCGGCGGTGATGTCACTGCTGGGCGGGGCAACAGAGAATGACATGCTGCAGGAGTTGATGGGTGATCTGGACTTTGGGCTGCTGGATTCTCCTCAACCTTCCAGTCCTGGACAGACCGAGAACGTATCCGCGGTGGCTCAAAAAGCAGGAGGATTCACGGGCAGAGTGCAGAAGACTGGATTTATGCCCCCGCCACCTCTCCCCACCAGCCTTCCTGCCCCCGTCCTCAAACGCATTGAGGACCTGCGGGCGGTGAGTGCAGTTTTCTGCTTCAGTTCAACTCTCGTGGGGATGATTGTGAAATTATATTTTGAGGTGTTTCTACAATACACAGGCTTGGAGATATTGTCATGATGCCTGAGTGAGTGTGTGTGTTATCTTTTCCTTCCAGGCAGACTTCAGTGGAGAGAGGGAGCCAGCAGCAGGAGAGGTAGAGAAAAGTGTAGGATGAAGAGAGGGTGAATGATATAGAGAAAAGACAGGGAGAATACCATGAGAACAGGAGAGGTAGATTTGGAAGTCAGAAGTCTGTGAAAAGCAGTTCACTGAGTCTCAGTAAATCAGTACATGTTTTTAAAATAATTTAGCATTTTCAGGTAGAAGACCATCTTCTTTTGGTTAACATACACTGATGATTTGTTCACAGTAAGACCAGGAAACCTGTATCAAAGTAAATTGGATCAGTTTTGATTTCGTGTTGACATATTGGTTTGTAAATGTAAAGTTTAAGTGTCTTTTAAAGTAAATAGTAAGATGACTTCTTAAAGAGTCTTCTAAATGTTAATCATTCTTACAGGCGTCTCGTCAGTTTGATGTTGAGGGCAGGAAGAAGTTCTTCACGCTGGACATGAACAACATCCTGCTAGAGTAAGTCCAGCTCGACCTCATTTGAATTTTCTGCATTTCACTTCCAGTCACTCACTCTTTGGCGCCGTCCACACTAATGCGCTTTCATTTGAATATGCATCTTTTTCTCTATGTCTTGGTCTTCCGTCCACACTGAGACGCTGCTTTTGCAAAACCAGTCCCGGGTGGATGCATTTGAAAATACCATCTTTGTGTTGTAGTGTGGACTGGGAAGATGGAGATATCTGAAAACGATGATGTATTTATTGTCATGTGATGCAGTCACGTGATCCATTCAACCCAAAATAATCAAGATGCTTGTTTTTGCGCCTGCTATTTACTTTAATAGCGTTGTTAAAGATAAAGGACAGTTGCTTTTCAGACTGTACAGGGAATGGGAATTTTACACATGTGCAGTAAGGGGATTTAAGCATTGTCATACGTTTTAGTGTGGACGAGCAACTTTTGGAAAACCCTTGAAACCGGTAGTGTGGATAAAGAGCACTTTGAAAACTAAAATGTCTAGCAAGTCAGTCCATCTTTGGAACGCTCTCTGTAGGCTATGTCCTATCCTCTTGAATGGGGGAACACATAAATCTCAAAAACAGGTGGTCAAGATCACGATAAAATAACGTATTTCAAAACAGCAACACAATTTGACAATTGTTCTTTAATTCTTTTGATGTCTATGTGGACGCAGCCTCATTTAAGGCCAGCTCGCTTAATCTCTGTCTGTCTGTCTCCATTTGAATGTATGTCTGTCTGTGCAGTATTGAGCTGCAGGTGCAGGAGCAGCCGGCGTTGGTGCGTTCTGCTGTTTACGCTCATCTGGAGGCGTTTGTTCCATGTAGTAAAGAAGCTCTGCTGAAGCGTCTGAAGAAACTCAGTCTGAACATTCAGGACGACAGGCTGAAGACGCCGCTGCTCAAACTCAAGCTGGCCGTCTGCAGCGTCATGCCAGAGCAGATTGCACGCTACAACATGGACTGCATGGCCAAAGTCGCTAAGTAAGAGTCTTTCAGTCTAAGAGTTATTGCTGCAAGAGTTTCAAATGCCTGCATTGACAAAATGACTGTGCTGATTTAGAAAAAAATACATCAATAGCGGTTCAATTCTGCAAACCAGGACAAATAAATGCTGATAAATGGATCAGATTTGGGAGCAAAGCCAATGGTGTAATTACCAAAGTGCAGCACACAGTGTGTTTAAATGCATGTGTGTGTGTGTGTGCAGGCAGCATTCTGAGGATGGCGAGAGAAATGGCTCTGAGGAGGAAGATGAGGAGAAGCCTGGGCGAAGAGTGATGGGACCCAGGAAGAAATTTGTGTGGGACGACAAACTCAGGTGAAACTTTAGTTGTGCAGTTTGATCGACATTAACTCACACAACCATACGACACTAATGTGAGGCTTTTATAGATGGGAAAAAGGGTGGATTAGGCATCTCCTAAATGAAAAGTATTTATGTGTGCAGGAATCTGCTGTGTAATCTGGTGCGTGTGAAGCTGGGCTGTTATGAGCTAGAAGGTCAGTGTGCACTCTCACCTGAAGATTACCTGAAGGTCTTCATGGATACGGAGGTCAAACCGCTCTGGCCCAAAGGCTGGATGCAGGCCAGGTGTGTATCACACTACATTTATGAACACTCATGACTGCAGCAATAATATCCGATTTGATAATTTGTATGTATATATTTGAGATAAGGCCTGCTCCATCATTTTTAGTCCCAGAAACATATTTTGAATTTTATGCAGTAAAGCAAAAAGGAAAGTTTCAGCTGACATTTGTATGAATTTATATCTGCAACAGTTTGGAAGAATTGCAAAGTAAGACTTTCTCCTTTTTGTGCACAATGTTCAAAAAATATTCTGGTTCAAAGTGACTCAAAATGATGGAACTGTTCACATTTATTTGAGACAATAGTGTGGCATATTGCTGTAATTTCTTAAAATAATTGTCTTATTTTTTTTACAGGATGTTGTTTAAAGAGAGTCGTATGGCTCATGATTATCTCACAGGAAACACGTGAGTTTCTCCTCTCCTTTCTGATCCCTAAAACTTGCCACAATGTTCAACCTATATTGAGTTGACAAGAATAAAGCCCAAAGTGTACTTTGGTCAGACGCTAGGAATCTGCTTTTTGCCACCGACAAAGTGCTCGAGCACTGAATGGGTACGGCCCAATTTTTCTAACGGTGCTCACTCTGAATGCACATGAGCCTGGAATTATTTGCAATAATAAGTGAGAACCAGTGTACTTCTGATCACCAGATTACCAGTTATGTGCTTAGACCACTACACCACCACAACTCCAATTCGTAGCAGTCGTAGCATGCATGTTTACTAAAAAGGCCAGCGCTCGTGTCAAAACCAAAGAATATTTGGAGTAGGACACTCCAAGCTTACACAAGTTTTTAACCCTAAAACCGACTGAATAAATTGAATATGCGATTTTTCTAAAGCCTCTGCAGCATTAGCGGTCAAAGTGTTGCCAAAAGTCCTGTTGGATGCAATGTACTAGCTGTCTATTGCCTCCTGGTGGACATTTTTTTTGTGAAATCTTAGCTGATTTTGATATAGTAAAAGAGACAGTAATGATTACATTGTTACTGACAGTATTTGCTGAATATAATTAACTTGTGCTTGGTTAAAATTATTTACATTATTTTATTGGGAAAAAGCACATTGAAATCCATGTATCAAATATCTCTCAATCTCCATTCCATTCATGCCCACCACACACACACACACACTCTCACACACACACACACACACACACACACACACAAACGTCCTAGAGCTTTGAAAATGTACAAATCATTTTATAAGATATATTTAAGCTTAAATTAATATTTTTGTTTTTAATATATTCAGCCTTCTCCGTCAATTTAAAAAGCTCATTATTTTACATCACAAGCTATCGTGTCATCTTACTATAACTTCATGAGTCCCAGCTACAAAAGTTTTACAAATTTTTGTTTGATGCATAATATACATACAATTTTTTTCCCTGACTATTGTGTCAGGCTTTAAAGGGTTAATAACGAGTGAAGAGCCACCATTATGTGCTTTGAGTCCACTGTCTCTAAAGGCATATTTGATTGGATCGTGGTGGTTTTAACTCCCTGAAGAAATCGTATTGACCTGACACTTTTCAAAAGTGTTTCAACACTTGTTATTTTCAATAATCGTTATACATTTTATAAAATTTTGGCTTGTTTTTACCTTGAAAATTGCTATCAAACAAAAAGCAATACAACTTTTTATGAAATTGGCATTTTCAGCTCTATTTTAAGGCTTATTTGAACTGGGGTCGCATAGAAAATGGTTTGGTGTCAATGCAGAAATAGATGATGAGAATTCATCAAGTATTATACATAATCCAGCAGTCATGTTTTGTCCTCGCTGTCTAAGTATGTCTAACAGCTGAAATTGCAGTAATGAAGTGTCCGAGCTTTATTTTTTGTTTCATTTCATCTTCAGCGTGAAGAAAAGGGTGTTACCTACTCCAAAAGCAAAACCCAAACCTCAGGACAGCGGTGTGGTCCAGCGGACGGCCGTCTCTGTTGATGCCACACCTCCTCTTACATCAGTCCCACAGCGTGTCCCTTCCCCTCCTGAGCCCATCTGTCTATCTGACTCTCTTGATGAGGATCTGACCCCTCCGTCACTGGACTCCATCTCTCAGGCTCTGGCGATGCTCAGCAGCGCTGCTAAAGGTCTTGTTCAGTCCAACAGCCCCCAGTCCACAGACACGCCCAAACCGACCGCTCCGTCATCAATGCATGCGTCGCCACACCTGCTGAAAAAAACCTCCACACCCCCTCCTCCAAGGATCATCTCGTCCTCCGCATCTCCGTCCATACGCAGCGAGGGCGTTAAAGGAGTGGGTGTTCTATCGCCAACACAAAGACTTTCGGTTATTCCCGCTCAGCGACCTGTCATGATCACGGGTGTTAAGTCAGGTGTGTCTGCCGTGCCCTCTCCCCCAAAACCACGGCCACCACCGACGGCGTCGCCTCTTCATGTCCCTCAGAAGATCTTGGCGGGCAAAACGGTGGTGGCCTTGCCAACGGGTCTCATTAAAACCAGCAATAACGCCAGTGTTCGGATGAGCGGTGTGGATACAGTTAGCTCATCGCCGCAGTCGCGGACGCACACGATTCTGACCTCTTCCTTGCCTTCAATCATAAACGTTAAAGGCGTCCAGCCTTTCCATCTGACCTCACTGTCACAAGCCAAAAACCTGCCTCGTGACTCGTCATCCCCCTCGCAACCTAAACCAACACAGCACCAGCCTGGATTCATCACGCCCATGCAGGCCACCATCACCAAATCACCCCACAACTCCAACTCGCCCATCATCAAACTCACACCCACCGCATCCCCTGTGTCAAGACCTCCCACGTTACCCATCATGCACCAGCACACCGCCAAGAGCCCAGGGTTCCACGCGGGGGGATTCTCGGGGGGCAGTTATAGCTCCCCTGTGGGGCAGAAGAATTCATCTCAGGGAAACACCATCTCCGGCCTTACCACAACCACCTCGACTGTTTCCAAGCAACCGGCGACCACCGCGTCACCTGCGGCAGTGACAGCCAATCACAACCAGCGACAAAGACAAGTGGGAGGTGCCAGTCAAGGGGTGAAGACAATCACATCAGTTTCCACGGCAACAGCTTCTCAGCTTGCACAGGTTTGAATCATACCAGCTCTGCCCAGTCATATGAACATATTCCGACTTACGGCTAGGCGAGTCGCTGACGAAAATGTTTAATGTTTTTAACTCGAAGCACAATGCAAATATTTGTCAGCTTCTGAGGACTTTTGCATAATGACGGCATTTCCTCCGAGGAACTGCATATGTCAAGTCATTTTTATTTGTATAGCGCTTTCAGAAATACACATCATTTCAAAACAGCTTTACAGAAAATCATACTGTTGTGTTTGTAATGTCTTAAAATGCCCATTGGGCAATTTGTATTGAAAACATTGTTAAAAATCATGCCTTAATATTTTTGTGTTTAGGCCCCCAGTGAGCAAGCCAAATGTGATTGTGATGAGGAACATCTTCATAATATGTTCGTTAGTGAAAAAAAAAAAAAAAAACCTTGGTAGAAACCAAGCAAAACTAAGCAAGTTCCCTTCCGGCTACATGGCATAAACATAATGCTAGTGTTAGTTAGATGTGTAAAACAAGTCTTAAGTAAACAATCATCGTTTTTGGTAGTTGCCAGTGTGTTGCTGTTACGAAAGTTACCTTTGTGATATGTCTGAAGAGGTTCATAGGGATGCATCATTTCTAGTCCTGCTGAACATGCATGTCTTTGCACATTTAAGTTCAACAGTGATGATGGTGTTTTTCTATCTCCAGGTATCGTCCTCCAACGCTTTGCTGGGATCAGCAAATCCATCTTTGCCTCTTGGTTTTGGGATGTTGGGAGGACTGGTTCCTGTCTCTCTCCCGTTCCAGTTTCCAAACCTGCTGAACCTTCCCTCGTCTGTGGTGTCCACTACGGCTACCAGTGGCTCAACAAACCCCAGCAGCTCAGGCTTCAACCTGACTCAGAGTGAGTCAATGCCCTGCATTAAAAACCTTGTTAAACCTCAAGAGCGCTCTATAAATATGGGCTGATTGTTTAGGGTTAAAGGTTGTTTGTACATTTGTGAAATTAGATTTGTTTGAATATTTGTTTTTTCGCAGACATTATGATTTTGATACATTTTAATACATTTTTATAATTTGCATGTAATTTAGGGGGATCTCTGAAGAATTGTTCCTTTAATATTCCTCCTATTCTTAGCGGTGGGTGTTCTCTGGCTTATTTAAGTCAATATTTTTAGTTTAGTTGCATCACAGTTCGGAAAAATAGCGAGCTAGCTAGTATAAACTTCACATTTTCCGATGGAGAGTGTAAAAACTCTTCTGATTAATTTGCCATGTTACAAATACTAAACACATCAAACAGAGCAAAATGTGGGATCCTAAGGGCCAAAACAGGAGGGATTTAGTCCCCACTCTGATCTAAACACAAGACACTAACTACCTCAACCCAAGTCTTCATGCAGTTACTTGTGGTGGGTATTTATGCACTAAATCCCGCTGGCACAACAAAAGCAATCCGCTAGCTGGCGACCCTACAGTGCCACGGACGTGCTCCCGAGACAACTGCTCCACCCACGTTCACCGCTAAAAAAAATGTACATTGAGCTCAACTTATCCCAAAAGGGGATCAAGCCACTTAAGCCTAACAGGGACACAAACAGTAACAAAAAGGCAGCTACTGCTACCTTAATATATCCCACACTGTTTTTTTTGTCTAATTAGACAATGTCTAATTAGGAGCAGGAAAAAAAAGAGAGAAAATTCTTACCCAAACAATCCCACCGCGTGTTTCCCTAACAATGGTGGATACAAATGTTCAAAGCAGTAGTGCAGAAAACAAAGTCTGTAATCATTTGGCCGACAAAATCACCAACAAATAGCCAATGACTACAAACAAAAGCACTTAACAAATTAAATTTACAAATCATGCCAAAAAAAAGGGATCATTCATAATTCTACAAAGATCCCGGACAAGCCCCCATTTGCCGTTAAGCCCCACATTTCTGTTAAATGTTCAAATAAAAGCGATTTATTAAAGGAAAATGATTAGATAAAATGTATTCCAACCGGAAAACTTTTTAATTACAACCGAGGAGCGAGTGAGAACTGGGATAAAACTGTGTGTCCCTTCAATATCAACGAGCCAAACGACTCCATTCATTGCCAATCTGCAAGAGTTCAGACACAAAGGAAACAAAAATCAATACAGCCCAAAACAGGTCACTACATGGGGCACCAGAAACTCCACCGGCTGCCCTTGCTCGCTTGTAATACATTATTCAAGGACCCGAAAGCAGCCGTTGCACACAGTCGATCGCCTCGCGCTTGAACTTCCTCACCACTAGGTGCGCTTGCATGGACGATCTTGGAGCTCTTAGTTGTGCAGCAATGTGGCCAGCGGCGGCCCTGCTTCACATGCACTTATCTGATATGCAGTTTCTAGTGTACCGTGCGGCGCTCTTCTGTTACGTTTTGGTTCCGTGCGGTCCCGTGTTGCTCCACAATGTTTTTTAATTTTAGTTCTACGTGGTTTGTGTTGTTCGTTATATGTCGTATTAATATTGGTTTCACGCATGCAGTGTAATCATTCGTGTGACTGCATGTACCGTACCGGAGATCCTGTATCCGTTCGGCGCGGATACGTGTACCGTTGCAGCCTTAGCTTTTTCAGACACTCTCTTCTTTCTGTTTTTTGTTTTGGATCTCTCTGATTGTTCAGTGATTTTAAATGCCTGTTTTCTACCATAAAGTAGCAGTTTGAATTACAGTGCTGGAAGCAATACTAAAAAATTTACTAGTTGACATTTCTTTTGGTTTTAAATGATTAAACAAGCTTATTGCCCACCCCTAGTGTGTGTGTGTGTGTGTGTGTGTGTGTGTGCTGGTATTTCCTACTTGTTTGTTTTTGTTGTTCTTCATTGATTTCAATCATCTTGTTGCTCATAATCTGCTTTACATTTTCCTCTCATGAAACTGGTTTCTGCTCTCATCTGCCATTGTAACATGCTCATTTTCTCCACCCTGTCTCATGCGTGTATGTGTCTGTCTCTCTGTCCTGTCTCTCCTCAGATTTGTTAAAGAGTCTCATGTCAGGGGCTCAGGCTGCTCTGCCGCCACACTTGCAGCTGGCTTTCTCAGGTAAACGCTGACCGATGTCCCCCGCTGGCTGCATGCTTCTTCTGTTTGCTGCTTCTGCATCTTCTCTCAGGAGTATTTGATGTTCTGTTTTTTTACAATTCTTTTTTTTTTCCCATGCAGATGTCAATCAAACCCAAGGCGGGGATTTGAAGAGGAAGCCATTATGACATCATAGAGCTTGAGTGAGCTGAACTGTGACTGTTGGCTGATTCGGGACTGACTCCGCCCACTTATGCATGATCTGCTGGCTGTCCAAGGAGACATTGTTTTTAACACACATTTGAATTTTCGGAGTATCATCGATAATGTGATTAGATTTAATTATGATGCTTCGTTTGTACATATGTATCAATGTTTACACAGACTGACCTAAACACTGTGGACAGGGAGGCCGTGTGTGTGTTTGCATGTTTATTAGCGCACAGCTTCTGTAAATGCTAGTTTTTTTAAATGCATTGAAAATTTGAATAACCATGAATGAGTGAGTGAATGAACAAATGCATCCCTCCCTCTGTCCTGTGTAGGTCATTGTCGTCTCTGGTGCTGTTCAAGAATTAAGACACCCCCTTTAAAATAAAAATGGACTGAACCAAATGTAAAGGGGCAGCAGGCTAAAAATTGTAATATACTTGAATTTTCAGGATTTGTTTACTTGCACTTCAGGACACAAATTAAATAAAATTAAGAAGCCTTAGTGAAAATGGTGTCAAAACTTTGTCTATTTTTCCTTGTTGAAAGATGCATATTCATGACCCTGATAGCACATGTACATCTCCCAGACGTCTATTTGATGTGCGTTTACATCTGGAAGATATATAAGACGTTTCCACTCAAGATGTACTTTTTAACCTTAGCGGTATTCAAAGCGCTTTACACTGTGTCTCATTCACCCATACACACTCGCACACCAATGGCAGCAGAGCTGCTATGTAAGGTGCTAGCCTGACATTGGGAGCAACTTGAGGTTCAGTGTCTTGCCCAAGGACACTTCGGCATGTGGAGTCATGTGGGCCGGGGATTGAACCACCAACCCTGCGATTGGCAGCCAACCTACTCTACCACCTGAGCCACAGCCGACCGTTCTTTATGATTCAGTGTGTTTGTAAATCTGATCTTTTTAAGATGTTTAGCAGATGTTAAACCGACATCTCGGAGACACACGTGTGCTCTCAGGGGAGCAGGTCCTCACAGAATATGTCCATAGAATATTTTTCTGCAACTAGAACATCTTTCATGAAATGAAACCAGTTCCTTGCATTTAGGAGGCTAGTTTGATGATGCTTCAAGCTACCAATGACAAATGTAATGGCCTACACATCGCTCAGTGTGACACATTTCCACAATTTTCTTCAGAATTTCCCTAATAAAAATCTGCAGATTCTGTCTGTGTCATATCACGTATATGTACACTTTGGCAAATTGGCTACCAAAACATTAATAAAGGTCCTCTTCCTGGGAACTTCTGATTCACACCTGAAAATGTGACTGAGCAGACGCACATCCAACAAACATTTGATCGATTATGGTATCACAAATCCACCTTGTTTAGTCCAGTGTTGCGTGTAATGCATTACTAAGTAATATTGTAATTAAATTACTTTTTCATTGAAAAAAGTAGGGGATTACTCTTTGACTATAGAATAATTCTATATAAAACAATAATGAATTTAAAATCAAAATTTAAGGTCTAAAATGTTAAATCTTAAGTTTTCTAATTTAACGCCCCAAATTCACAGTCCTCAGCGGTGTGTTTGCTCCTGTCCACATGCGTGTGAGATGTTTGAAAGTGAAATATGCACGCTTTACTGCCTTCGCTATACCTGCTGCCCGTCTTCACACTGTTTTGCTCTTTTTCTAATGTATGTTTATATAATCCTGTGTGTTTGGATAGTTTCATTGTAATTTTATTCATAAATATGGTCAAATGTTACCAGGGAACTGACAAGAGTGACACAAGGGACCCAAAGAGGAACGCGTGCTCTACATTTAGTCATGTCAGTTTTGCCCCCACACACTTACAGTATGATTGTACTAAAATAATTATTTTTAACAAAAGTTATACCGATTTCTTCAAAACAATGTACCTCAAAATTACTAAACTACACCACTAATTTGCATATAAGAAATGTATGTTCAATTCACTTCAGTGAAGATCAGCATTGCTCAGTTATATTTATGGAGATTATGTCATGTGTTAGGGGCAGATTGCTGCTATCTCCTGCTAAGAAAAAAATATTTTACTTTTTCTTTTTTAAGTGAAATTACAACATATAACCGGCAGGTGGCTGCAGAGCAAACATTCGTCTGGTTGTGACAAATTTATTTTTTTGGGATCTTATCACAAGTTGTGCAGTTGTATATTCTACATGTGTACACCGATCAGCCACAACATTAAAACCACCTGCCTAATATTGTGCAGGTCCCCCTCATGCCACCAAAACAGTGCCAACCCACCAGAATAGACATTCTTCTCAGCACAATTATACAGAGTGGTTATCTGAGTTACTGTAGACTTTATCAGTTCGAACCAGTCTGATCATTCTCTGTTGACCTCTGTCATCAACAAGTGTTTCCATACTGCAGAACTGCGGCTCACTGGATGTTTTTGGCACCATTCTGAATACACTCATAGAGACTGTTTTGTGTGAAAATGCCAGAAATACTCAAACCAGCCCATCTGGGACCAACAATCATCCATGCCAATATCTAATCAACCAATCATGTGGCAGCAGTGCAGTGAATAAAATCATGTAGATGTCAGGAGCTTCAGTTAATGTTCACATCAACCATCAGAATGGGGAAAAAATGTGATCTCAGTGATTTGGAGTGTGGCATGATTGTTGCATCAGACAGGCTGGTTTGAGTATTTCTGGGTTGGTGATGTTTTTGGGGCACCTACACAATATTAGGCAGGTGGTTTTAATGTTGTGGCTGATCGGTGTATATTTAGACATTATTAAAGACATTGAACTCAGTATTTTTGTCAAACTTTAACTCTCTTTTTTTTTTTTGGTGTTTTGAAGTGTCAGTATTTGCAGTGATGCCATAAATTATTACAGGCCAAGGTACTCCAAAAACAAGACTTAAGAGTGAGACACGTATTTATTTAAAACATCCCAATTTAATAATTCATTAAGTTAATAATTAGAAATGAATAAAATGTGTCAATAAAACCAACAGTGTGTTCTGCTCTGTGGATGTGTTATAGTCTTACCCCTTGTGTGTGTGTGTGTGTGTTCTCCATTACGGCTGATTTATCGATTTTATTCGACAACTAAACAGTGTTATCGTCTTTCCCATTCATGTCTAATGTGAGGTCTAATTTGACCCCAAACACCATGAAAGGTGCTTTTTTCCACACACCCAGAATTGCGCCCAGTTTTGAAAGTCACGAAATCTCACGCCACTGAGATGAAGGAAAACATGTTTTCAGAAGGGGCCATTTTTGACCCCAATGCCACATACGGGCCACATAACATTACTTTACACGTTTACATAAAATCACAAGGATTTGGAGAGACATTACACAGTTGGAGTCAATTCTCATCAGACAAACACATGGTGCGGTACAGAGTTTAATTTCATCATTTACCTTGATCAGGTGACATTCAAGTACCAAACAACTAGAATACAAGGTATCAACAAGGTCCTGCTAACGCCTTGAACTAAAACTTAATGAACTTAAAAATAATGCGAATCCCACAAACAGTCACATATGGTGCACAAGATAAAACTCAACCCTGAAGCGGCTCTAAATGAAAACAAAAGGACAACAGAGAGGAAGAATATGAAGAGAGATGCGGCAGTGAGGAGAGCTGCTGGCGTTCAGGAAGCGGTTCAGTCTATTTGACCAGCGGTCGGGTTTTGTCATCGTCACAACACTGATGAGCTTTATACTTTTTCACTTCTGCCATATATTTAGTCCAGGCATCTCCTTTACCTGCCTCCACCTGCATCAACACACACACACACACACACACACACACACACACACACACTGAATTAAAGCTAAAGAGTCTTTTATGGGCAGATATAGTTGGTGTGCTGACAACATGTGAAGGACACGTGACACTGAGGGTGTTTACATGCACAGCATTAAGATGAAAACTCCTAAAATCAGCTTATTTCAATAATGGCTTGCGCTCAACATGTGCGCACATTGGATAAGCCGGTAAGAACGGCGGTTAATGTAATGGGCAAAAATGAACCTCGGTTTATTCTTAACGCTGTTTATGACCTTACACCAATCAAGGAAAGCAGTTTAATGCCATCAATGCACGTTCTTACAGGAATTATGCGACGCTCCTGTTCTACCCGCTCCGTACGGGACTCAAACCAACGTCTCCGGCGTGGGAGGCGGGTGCTCTAACAAGGAGACTAAAGGCTACAGCCTCTAGCGTCAGTCGCTAGTGCACCTCTTGAGGTGAGGAGAGTGAGGTTTAGACACTGCACAGCTATCTACCAGCTGACTCCCATTACACTTAATAAGCCGAAAACATGTGTGTGGTCATATAAACGGTGTTAAGAATAAACCGAGGTACATTTTTGCCCACTACATTAACCGCCGTTCTTATCGGCTTATCCAATGCGCGCACACGTTGAGCGCATGCCTCTTCACGGTTTGATGACAAAAGCACAGAATAGCGTGACCATTTATAATGTCGCGTAAACGCTGATTTCTTGCTTTGTCAGATATTGTTTAATAAGCGGGATTTAGAGCGTGACCAGCACATTGGTGAGCGTGTAAATGCGCTCAATGCAAGAAATCAGCATTTGAAATGGTCGCGCTATTCTCTGCTTTTGACGTCAAACCGTGAAGAGGCATGCGCGCTCAACGTGGACATTGCTGACAAGAACGGCGGTTAATGTAATGACCCATTTCGATCGGTTTATTCTTACGCTGTTTAATGCTATCAATGCACGTTCTTACACTGATTATTCTTAATAAGCCGACAACAAGTGTGTGGTCATTTAAATGGCGTAAGACGATTTTGCATTGCATGTCATCACCTTAACCGAATGCGTGCGCATGTTCGCGGTTTGACGTCAAAGTACAGAATAGCGCGATCATTTCGAATGTCACGTAAACGCTGATTTCTTGCTTTGTAAGATATTGTTTAATAAGCTGGTTTTAGAGCGTGACCAGCACATTGGTGTGTGTGTAAATGCGCTCAATGCAAGAAATCACGTTCACGTGACATTTGAAATGGTCGCGCTATTCTCTGCTTTTGACTTCAAGGTGTTTAATGCTATCAATGCATGTTATTACACCAATTATGCTTAATAAGCCAACAATGCGCGCGCGCGCGCGTGTGTGTATGGTCATATAACCTGCGTACGTTTTTGCCCATTACACCGATTTCATATTGCATGTCATCACCTTAACTGCCGTTCTTACCAGTTTATCCAATGCGCGCACATGTCGAGCGCGTGCCTCTTCGTGGTTTGACATAAAAAGCAGAGAATAACAATTTCAAATGTCACGTAAATGCTGATTTCTTGCATTGAGCGTGTTTACACGCACACCAATGTGCTGATTATGCTCTAAACCAGCGTATTAATAAATATCTGACAAAGCAAGAAATCGCGTTTATGTGACATTTGAAATGATCGCGCTATTTTCTGTTTTTGACGTCAAACCGTGAAGAGGCATGCGCATTGTCACGTATGGATAAACTGGCACGAACACCGTTTAAGGTGTTGACATGCAATGTGAAATCGGCGTAATGGGCAAAAGGCATCCGGTTTATTCTTACGCCACTTATGACCTTGCACTGATAAAGGAGAGTCGTTTATTGCGTTCATATGATCACATGCGTTGTCGGCTTATAAAAAATCATATGAACGTGCACAGAAACGCGCACATAGACTGATTTTATAAATAAGCTGATATTTGGGAGTAATCGGCATATAAACGCGCTCACGGAGAGCTTCCCTTGTGATTTCGGTTCAGATTAGTGATTCGTGAAATGCATCATTCTGCCAATTTTTTTATTATTTATTTATCTATTTGACCAATTCATTCATTTGATCACATGTTGTCTGGAGTCTATCCCTCACAGCCTTGCTGTCGAAATATTTACTTGAGTAATGTCGGATTACATGTATTCAAATGACGTATTTGTACTTTGTTACTATGTGATTACATGTAAATAAACAGGTGTCTCACCTCCGAGTCCAGTATCTGTTTCTTGGCCACCATTCCGGTCTTGAGAGCCAACCGGGCACCACCTCTCCTCTTGCCCACCTGAGTTAAGGGAACACACTCACAGCGTTACACGGGCTTTGAGAAGCGGCCAGGACCCGAACAGACCCTCTGCACACATTTCTACTGTTGTGTATTCATGTGTTTGTGTGTATGTGTGTTAGTGTTACACTAATGTTAATGATCTGTCACTGGCCCACAACTGCCATTCTTACAAGGCTGGTCACGTTAAAGGGCTTCTTGTCCTGAGGCGCCTGTCCTGCCTGTTCAGGACACTTCTCCTCTTCCTCAGTCTCTCTCTTCCTCCGCTCCTCCTCCTCCATCTTCTTCTTGAACATCTCCATGAAGCTGCCGTCGTTAGCGAAGGCGTTGGCCGCCTTGGGCGCACCGTGGGCCGGGCTGCTGCCGCCGGACTCCCCGCTGCTGCTGCTGGAGGTTTGGTGATGATGACGACGACGACGATGCTGCTGCTGTTGTTTGCCGGATTTATGCTGCTTTTTATCCATTTTATCTTTGGAGTTTTATTCTTTATTAAATATTAAATAAATGCTTTCAAATCAATTCGAGGCAATTCAATCAGATTTTGCAGTACAACGACAATAGTCTTTTAGCACGTTTAAGAGAGATTTTAAATAAATGTAAACGAATATTTATGAAAATAAAGTTTTTTGTTGTATAATCGTCATGAAGTGTCGCGGCGTCTCTCGATGAAACAAAAACTCTGCCACGAATACACACACAGACAGTGCGGTTAATCGGGCCGCAAGTCCGTATTTGAATATAATGTCAAATCAGGCGGATTGTGGATTAAATCAGCCGAAAATCTTCGTCAATTGCGAGTTTGTTCCGCCAAGGTTTGTTTTGTTTTAACGACGCTCAGGCCATGTTGAATTTCATCTGCAGTGAGAGTTCGTGTGTTGGAGTGACGCGCCGCTGCCGCCTGCTGGCCGGAGGAAGAACTGCAGCGGCTTTAAAATAGAAATAATTGAGTAGAACTGCAAAAGTGTTACAAAATGGACCGGGCTTCATAAATAAAACATCTCGAATTTTAGTCTTTATTGTGTATGGTTCGTTTATCCCTTGTGCGACCGTCAGGACATCATTTTGGCTGTGTTAATGCCAGCGCCATACATTTTGCCAAATATTTGGTAGTTATGATCAGATCTGACGCTAGTTAAAAAACTAATTATAAGTGGAAAATAATATAAACATTTAATACTATTATGGCAGTTTTTAATGCAAACATTTTTGTCCTTAAGGACCTCTGAGTAACTTTTTTAAATTGACACACAAGGGTTAATGTCTATTAAAATTTGTCAGTGTGATTATTCGGGTGTAGTTTATCGTCCAGACCGCTGTGAAAGCATAGAAGGCGCTGTCACGTGATATCTGTCACTTTTCTCAGCGCTGGTCATGATACACCAATCACAGTCGTTTGTGGTTACTGGATGAGGCATTTAGAAACTAATTGTATAGAGACTGAAAGGGGCGGATGTCCGTGTGTTTTGTATGTAGTAATCATAGGGATTCAAAGATTTAAAAGATTATGTTTTCAGTGCTGAAATGCCTCCATTAAGACCAAAAAGTGTCTTTGAGATTTGAATGTGGCTCAACGGACGATTCAAATCTTTCAGCCGCCGAGAAATAATAGAAAAGTTTAAGTCCAATTGAACAATTATTATCATCATATTTGCCGCACAATGGTCCTTACTCTGAATATTTATCGGTGTTTGGTTAATTACTCTAAAAAAAGTAATTAATTACTAACTACTGATTACATCTACAGTGTAATTAGATCAGTGTTGGGAAGTTACTCTAAAAAAGTAATTAATTACTAATTACTGATGGAAAGTTATTCTACAATGTAATTAGTTACTAACTGCTGATTACATCTACAGTGTAATTAGATCAGTGTTAGAAAGTTACTCTAAAATGTAATTAGTTACAAACTACTGATTGCATCTACAGTGTAATTGGATCAGTGTTAGAAAGTTACTCTAAAATGTAATTAGTTACAAACTACTGATTGCATCTACAGTGTAATTGGATCAGTGTTAGAAAGTTACTCTAAAATGTAATTAGTTACAAACTACTGATTGCATCTACAGTGTAATTGGATCAGTGTTAGAAAGTTACTCTAAAATGTAATTAGTTACAAACTACTGATTGCATCTACAGTGTAATTGGATCAGTGTTAGAAAGTTACTCTAAAATGTAATTAGTTACAAACTACTGATTACATCTACAGTGTAATTAGATCAGTGTTGGAAAGTTACTCTAAAATGTAATTAGTTACAAACTACTGATTACATCTACAGTGTAATTAGATCAGTGTTGGAAAGTTACTCTAAAATGTAATTAGTTACAAACTACTGATTACATATTCAACAGTGTACTTAGTAATAAGTAATGCAATTACTTTTCAGATTAATTAGTACAGTAATCTAATTACTTTCTGAAACCCTGATCAATCTCGACCAGATGAAAGATGAAACTGTTCTTTTAATTCTTTCAAATAAATCATATAAATTCTAATAAATTATTCATGAACAAGCCAAAGAATTTAAAGGGGCGGCATTAGATTAGAAAACATACATTTTTAACATTAGACATTAAATTTGTTTTATATAGAATTGTTCTATAGTCTATACAGTATTAAACTCAATTACATCAGAATTAACTGTAATTACTGAATAATTAAGAGTAATCCCTTACTTTACTAAGTAATTAAATAACTCCTATTTATCGATATTGGTCAGCAAACTTTATTATTTGTATATTTATTGCTCGCTTTTAAAAAAGTACTCGAGTAAAGTACTGAAAAGTAACAGATTTACTAGTTCAAGATGCAATAGTTGTGTTATGTGTGTATTATTATAATAGACTGGAGTTTGGGCTTTTTCTGTGTGTGTTGTTCTGTGGCGTCTTCTTGGAATTAAAAAACAAAAAAAATTGTTGGGGAAAAAATGCCTTGAACAAAACACATTTTTCGTACCAATTAAGTTTTTATTGTAGTGCAAAGATCAGGACAGTGACAATACAATGAATGAATCCAGTACCAATCAGTGTCAGTCCATAAACAACATGTGATTTAAACAATGAGAACCGCTTGTGAAAAACACACAAACAATAACACAAATCCACCTCTCAGAACTCATGAACATCAACGTAACGTGACAAAAACATTCACTGAATAAAACAACACCATAAAACCATAAACAGTGGAAAAACTAACACTTCTGAACCGAACTACCCTTAAAGTTTGGACTGACACGGGTCAAGAATAAAGCGAGCGTTTATGAACGTACAGTAGTGTTGGGGCCAGTGTAGCGTCGACCATTTAAGATTCACAAACAATTAAAATATCCCAGAATTCATCCTTCAGCAGCTGACTGGTGATGTCACATCAAAAACAGCCATTATAAAAATGGTAAAGCAGCAAGAGTTTAACAGCACGTCCAAGTATAAACTAACCTCCAGTAATTCATCCATGATTAGTGTTGTTTCCAGAACCAATTCATTCATATCTAAAAACACAGCAGCTCATGTTTAATTACACACATAATGAAGCGTGTAGCGGACATAATTCAACTTAAAATAATATTTAAAACATCAGCACTTCATTTGTTCGTTGCATTAAAGGGTTCCCATCAGCATTCAGTAGTTTCATGTGACATACAAATGCACTGAGACATGTCATACAGATGATTGACAGCTGTCATTTTTGAAGTGTTCAGAAAGGCACAGTGTGTTTAAAGTGCATTCACATGCACCGCACCCTGACAAACATGCACAATGTCCTTTACATTTAATGATTAAAGGTGAACCAAAGGTCTATCTGCTTCATCTCATTCCTACAGCCCAATTAAGACCCTCAGACAGTAAATAACACTAAATAAAACCCCACGACATGCTGACGTGGTCAACTAAAAAAAAACAAACAAGAAAAATCAAATAAACCTCCATCTAAAAGACAATAAAATACATTTAGTATATTGAGATACATGTTCAATAAATCACTGTATTCTACATTCTCAGCAGGATGGACAGAAAGGGCTTAAGAGAAATAAACATCGAATTCCCCGTTTCCCGATTAGGCCACTAATACATGAGTTCCTCCAGGATGGACCTTTTTAAACCCGTCTGATGAATCAAACATGAGGGTTTTCCAGTGACGTCCTGTCTGTGTTTATCTGGGCTTGTGTCGGGCGAGTCCTCTCCGGGCTTGTGTTGACTGTCTCTGTTGGGCCAGGAAAGACTGAGCAGGACCAGAACTGGAACTAGACCGCTCACCAGCAACCTTCTGATGAAGAGCCATTCCCTGACACACAGAGAAAAAGTCATTTACTAACCGAAATCACTTAATAACCTTATCGGAGTACAGTTTTATCCAATATTACAATTGTGTTGCCATGACGACGTAACGCCAGTAAACCTAATAAGTGATTATATCACACTAATATCATGTTTACATGTTTATTGTTTATGTCTTGTGTCTATACTTTTGAAACAGTGAGTATTTTAATGATTATCGACTGGCCCCCATTCACTTCCATTGTAAGTGTCTTACTGTAATCGTGATTTTTCTGAAGTTATGTTTTGTTGCAATCAACATGATGTCATGCAACATGCAAATCGCGTCAATTGAACTTGTGTTGAACATAAGCTTTACATTTCTGCTTTTAAAGCTTCCAGTACCCCCATAGACATCAATTGTAAACGCGTTTCTGATAAACACACTGATGGACGAGTCGAAGTAGGTCACAAATGACTAACATAGAAAATGTCTTTAAATAAATAAAGTGTGTTTTCACTCACCATGTTGTACCAGGCAGAGATGATGAGCTTCTCCTCCTGATCGTGTCTGGAGCGAGTCTTCTCAAAGTCATGCTACACACACACACACACACGTCAAAGTTGATTATTACCACAGTTACACAGAAGTCAAATAAAACAGGATCACTGAAACATAAGGCGTATAACTGCACACACAGCTGGAGTGTGTCTGACCTCTAGATGTTGAATCTTTCGCTCCCTCTCCGGTCAGCTGGTTCTTCAGCGCCTGAACTTCAGCAGGAACAGTGTGTGACTTCTGCTTCGGGTCGAGAGTCTTTATCACCTGAAACACACACACACACAGTAAAAGATCATTTACACAAGCATTCATGATGCACGACACGTAGTTGCTTTCATGGAGAAATAAAATTCAAACTGTATGTAACTGTATGTTGTGCTAAATCTGTAAGTGTGATCTGACCGTGCAAGCTTTCTCCACATATCTCTTGTATCTCTCCTCCATGCGTCTCATGTCTTCATCTTTCTTCTTTAAGATCTCCTGAAGTTCATCAATCTTCTTCACCACTGAGACAGACAGACACATGCATAATAAATCAAATGTCCATTGACCAACTGACAGCGAATCCATACATTCATACGACTTATTTCAATTTGAGTGATCACTCTGTTCGCAGAGTCCCCTACACAGCTTTAGGACGTTTCACTAGTTTTCAGCATCTCTAGTCATGAGCTCTGTGTTTGTAGCCATAGACTGTATGTAAAGATGGATGACGCGTCTCCACTTCCTCCCACTGTACAAAAATTAAGCCAAAATATCCCGGGAAACAGGCGCTGTAGTCTTTTTTTTTTACATACATTTAGTTCAAATGTGTACAGTTTGATTGAGATCCTTATTGTTTTTGAGGCAAATACTGACACAGACTGTATCTTTTTTCTTTTGATTTTCTCCTCAAATTTGGCATGTCCAATTCCCAAAGCGCTCCAAGTCCTCGTGGTGGCGTAGTGACTCGTAGTTACCGCGGAGACATAGCGCATGTGGAGGCTCATACTATTATCCGCGGCATCCACGCACAACTCACCACACCGGGAACAAGAACCACATTATAGCGACCACGAGGAGGTTACCCCATGTGACTCTACCCTCCCTAGCAACTGGGCCATTTTGGTTGCTAAGGAGACCTGCCTGGAGTCACTCAGCACGCCCTGGATTCGAAATCACGACTCCAGGTGTGATAGGACCCAGACCATATTTGGCATATGAAATAGATATAAAAATAAATAAATCAATGAATAAATGAATGAACATGTAGTTAAATACTTATTTGAAAGGTTAGCGCCAGTTTAAGCTTGTAGCGTGTAAAAACAACAGTTTTGAAATAGCTTCAATGCGGTGTAAAATGTACGTATGTGAGCTGATTGGTGCAGGTGACTTCAGAATGACCTTTGACCTGCGGCGGCCCGTGCGACTTACTGTTACTGTCCACAGGTGGCTCTAGATCATCAATCACCTCTCTCTTCTTCTGCAGATCTGAATGAGCTTCATGAAGCTTCTCCCTGCAGAGAAACACACTCACACTCGTAATGACGAACGAAACAATGTCATTTCATGGAAACAGGACTGAAACTTTCAAATAAAAACGGCAAAAGCAAATCGTCCAGAAATGATCATGATTATGACATCACAACTAAGAGCTCATTATCATATGACCGCCCACTTTTACAAAAACACCTACAGTATTCTACATATACAAGTATTAGAGGTCCAGTAGCAAAAAGAGGCTGTTTAATTGCAAGTGAAAATGAATGAATGAAAGCTCACGAAACTCACAGATGTTCCTCGAGTTTTTTCTTTAACAGCGACGACTGTTGAGAGACAAATGATGGAAATTCAACCCCTGATGCTGAATATTTTGTGTTCATCACATACAGTGAAAGTTGGAATCACACGGCATCAGTTATTAAACACACAGTAAAATCACTGTCCAATCAGAAACCAGACGGGCTGATGGGCCGTACTTACAATGACCTGATGAGGCAGATGATTGGTCGATTAGGTGAGGTGGGCGGAAACAAACAGACGAGCCGGCGTTAATTTCAGCAGTTAATGATTCCACACATTCATTAGGTGATATTATGAAATCATCAAAATGACAAACAAACACAAAATCACTCAATCAGTGCTGTCGCATTTCAAAATACACTTTAAACGCAACATGAAACAACATTTGCAATGCATTTATCTTCTGCAACTTAAGGCAGATCCTTCAGGCAGCAAACCTGTTATTCTTCATTTGGCTGATTTTAACGGTCCATAACATCAGTTTAGGCAAATCAGTTGCAGAGGTTTGATTGTGGATGCTTGCGTGTGTGTGTGTGTGAATACTGACGTCTTCAGTTTTGCTGTCCTGTTCTTGTAAAGCTCTCTGCAGTTCTTCAACCTGAGAACGCAAGTCTGATATCTGCTGCTGACTCAACCTGACAGAGAAACAGACCTTTATATTAGCGTCTGATATAAAGCTGATGTTTGAGGAGTTCTGTGACGCGTTACACACCTGTTGTGTGTCTCCAGAGCAATCTGGGAGCGTTGCGATTCCTCCAGCAGGTTCTGCAGTTCTTCAAGTCTGTGCCTGTACGATTCCTCCTGAACACACAACATCTTATTCTCCTGCTGCAGGCGCACAACTGTATCTCTGACACACACAGAAAACACGTTTATATGCACAGCTGGTCATATTAACCTCTCGTGTGTTTGTTTGTGTGTGTGCTTGTGTGTGACTGACCTGAACTCTGTTGGCATGATTTCTGATGCCAGGCTGCCAACTGCCCCAGATTCACCAGCCACAGAATCTACAAGAGACACAATCGTCACACAGTCAGATCAACGACTCAACTATGAGCAGATTCAGAGAGAACCGAGAGTGAATTTGCAGCAACTACACGCCTGTGAAACACTGCTGCTGGACTTGAGCGCATCTCAGTTCATTGGTCGTCTCTCTCAACGTGTCCCGCTCCGATATCAGTTTCTGCAACATGCACAAGTTAGAACCATACCATGAGCCTTTACTGGGTTTACAGCCGAACAAATGTGAGTCACTTCATGTGTGTGTGATCGTACTGTACCTCTCTCTCTTGCAGAAGCGTCTCATATTTGTCGTTGAGGTTCTTGTACTCAAACTGCCATTTCTCAGCTTTCATGGCCTCCGAGGAGTGTTTCACGCTCGACTCGTGAGCCTGACAGAGGAACACAAAACACTTTGATACAGAAGACAAACTAAACAAGCACATTATTTGAGTGTCAGTCATGATTTATAGTGCAAGTAAATGAGTCAAATAAGAGAGAGTCTAGTTTTCAGCTGGTCATGTGATCTAAACATGTTAAATCCCACTCCTGACATGAAGTCTTCATCTCATGCGCGTGTTCGTGATGTTAAGACATAAGTTACTTTAACGCTGGGTATTGTTCAGATATTCGATATCGATTCATATGGGTACATTTCAAATTGTAATATCCCTTTTGTTTACATATGAAAGAAATGATCTCCCGGATAATGCTGTTAATTATACAGGAGACCTTTTAACTAGGGGTACATTAGGAAAAATATTCATTCAACTTATTTTTAGTTTTTGTTTATATCATTTTTATTACATGTTTATTGTTTAACTAGTGGAGTGGTGGTGGCGTAGTGGGCTAAAGCACATATCTGGTAATCAGAAGGTTGCTGGTTCGATCCCCACAGTCACCACCATTGTGTCCTTGAACAAGGCACTTAACTCCAGGTTGAACACGTGCTAAAACCGATACCGTCTCTTTAACAAAACCGGCAGTTCTGTAAATGAGCGCATGTTAATGAGACAGGACTCGTCTGTGCTATGCATGAATATAATTAAATGTTTTTTTATTGTAGTTGTTGAACAACAAGCGACTGTAAAGAACAGAAAGGGTATAAAAAAAGAAAGGATTCGATGACAAACGGGTTGCGTGGATCTCGTCTTTGGACACACAATAACACAGAACTTTTACTTTTACTCTCAACACACAGTGAAACGATCAAAACAAAACAAAATTATTTTCTGCCATGCCAGATTCTTTGATTATTTTCATGGCGAAATCCAGGTTAAAATATAAAAAACACTTTGGGACCTAATTTCAATACAAACTCTAAAGTTGATTCTGGACTGACTAGGTGTATAAAGTGTTGTGACCTGTCTCTTGTACGTGTCGAGCTGTGAGCGGATGACGTTGGCTCTGCGCTGCTCCTCCTCCAGTTCACAGGTGCGCTGCATGTACACGTGATTCCTCTCCTCCAGCAGACGCACCTGTCTGCGCAGATCTCCCAGATCCTCCAACTTACGCTTATACGTGTCCACCATCGCCTCCAAATGACTCACACGGTCCGACGAGTGCCTGAGACATAGAAAGATAAGAATGAGTCTTTAGTTTGAAGTCTGATGACACAAGACTAAACATCAGCTGGTGATACAGCATAACAAACACATCTGATCTGCTGAAATCTATCATTCATAGAGATGAACTCTGACCTCAGTATGTCCATCTCATCTTTGAGGGCCTGGGCTTCTTGAGCGAGGCTGGTCAGATCCTCATTCCTCAGCTGCAGTTCTGCAAGCTCTCGCTCCAGAACATCAGCTCGAACCCGCTGGTCATCACGACTGCTATCCAGCCTGAAACACACAGATTATTCCGCCTGATATCAACCGTTGGGACATTTCTGACTGAATCGGATTTCCAAAAGTCTGAATTTGAAAGATTACATTAAATCATTTCATTCAACAAACATGAAACTAATTTGAGTTGGATATGCCTAGACATTGAGCTGTCAATATGTTCAGAGCGTCAGAAGGACAATGACTGTGGGCCCCAGCGCGGAGCTCTGCGAGGGGCCTCACACCTGTAGTTCTCCTCCTGCAGCTGCTCCATCTGACTCTGCAGTAACAACAGTTTCTTGTTAGTGATGGTGGACGAGACGTCAGACGGCTCGCTGTGATTCAGACGCTCTCGTAGAGACTGAACCTCCAGCTGTAGAGAAGACTTCTCCTCCATCACAACAGACAACTGAAATACACACACACACGTTGATGAAACACCCATATAGTCTCTATTTGAAGAATAACATTTGAAAAATAACAGGACATTCAGCTTTCAAAATGCTACTGATTACGTCATCGTAATAGTTATATCGAGATTGGTTCATTTACACAGAACCAACACCCAAAACCTGACCCTACCTCAAACTTCAACACTATAATGCTGCTGCCATGCAATCGCTGCTAGTTCCTTCAGGAAATGTACATCTAGTTCTCACCTGCTGCTGGAGTTCTCGACAGCGCTGAGATGCATCGTCTCTCTCATCCATCTCTTCACTCAGAAAATAATACTTCCTGGACTGAAGGATGACAGGGCGATCAGAACAGACAGCAGATACAGAAGAACACAAGCCAATACCGTCCCACACAAGCCCCAAAACCCCCCAACACACTCACCTGGTTGTCGAAATCACCATAAGTCTCTGCACTTCCTGCTTCAACAGGCTCTTTGGTGAGCAGCTAAAGAACAAACACCACAAACATCTCAGAGATCAACATCAACCGCAGACGAAGCAGAACAGCACTCACATGATTCCTTTATTGATTTACACAGAAGTGTCTTGCTAAACAAATCGGCTTCTGTCTGAACATCAATGGAGAGTTTGTCTTTCTCAAAACTTTAATATGGAAATGAAGCCTGAAGGAACGTTTGTGGAGAAGAGCACTAACAGGATTTCAGCATGCAGTCATTCTCTGTTCTGTGTGAGATGTAGGAACAGATCCATAGTGCATGTGTGCAGTTCTGTACCTCCTGTATGGCCGTCATCACAACATGCTGGACTGATTCCTCCAGAGTCATGATCTGCTGAATGTGTTCTGTGGAGAGAAGGGCAACTGCCATTAGCATCTCAGGCGTTCATTCATAGGTCTTCATTTCGGTCAATAAAGTTGCAACTATGTTTAATGGAGTGCACACAGAACAGCGTGCCACCCGTTCACTCTGAAGCACAAGGATGGGAGATCTTCTCCATAGTCAGATCGTCAGCCTGAGAGATTGCCAATATATCGTCTTGACATCGGCAAAGTCAACAGCTATTGCCGATCACGCTGACCATCGTCGATCCCAGAGATCATCGTCTAACGGCACAACCCTACTCTGAAGCACACGGACCATGCTTATACATGTCTTTAATCACATATGACCATACTGCAATGCACATGAGATTATCATTTAATTCCACTTAGGTGGCAGCCGCAATTTTTTCAATTGGAGAACCATGGCATTGTTCCTTCCCTTCTATCGGCGACCCAGTTCGAATAGACCTGCGAGCCACCAGTTGAGAAACACTGTTTGGCTGGCTCGTTCTTCAGGATCATGGGTAGTGAAGTTCTTCACCAGAGAAGTTGAAATAAAGTGGACCGATGGCTTTATCAGAAGCATATAACATCAATTAACAACCTCAGAGCTCATGTTAGGTCTACCATTAAAGGTTTAGAAGTTAGCCGTAATAATCGATTTTTCTATGGAGAAAATGGATGGGATGTTTACTTCTGGAACCAGACAGCTCTATGGCTTATTTTATATCACCACCAAAACTATTGCAATTATCTGATGAATATTTGATGTATCGCCCAGCCTTACACAGGGACTGCTATGGGTGTGTCGAGTTCTCTGCTCACCCTGTTTGTGTTCACAGCTGACAGCACAGCCCAGAACCAGCTGCAGTAATCGACCCAGTTCAGTCACATCCCCCATCTCACCGATCAGACACACGTCAGGAACATGATCATCACACACCTGCTGACTCAACACCTGAGAAAAAGAGACAAACTCTGTGCATATTAAATATAACATAGCTATGCTGAAAACCACTAGCCTGAAGGGGGTCATGCACCGGACACGTCTGGCGGACGACATGGCGCGTTCAAACATTCAAAACAATGGTCTTCTATGAATGTACCCACACCACCGCCACCATTTGCCATCAGTCATCGGCGCCCACCAACAACTTCAGAGGTTGCTCAAATTTCTGCTGCGCCATGGAGTGCAACTTGAATATTTTCCATAAAATTCGACCCAAATCGTTATCAATGGGCATGTCTTATTTACTCTAGCCTTGTTCATTCTTTAAGAAGGGAAAAACCTTGGTAACTTGTGTGTACTGTCTGCCACGTGAACCGCATCAACGTGCCCCGTGTTTGATACCTGTGCCATGTCCTAGCCACGACGTGACGCTTCTCGTCCGGTGTGCGACCGCCTTGAGACTGTCAAATATAATGTTGATATTTGACTTCATAATGCCGCCGTTGACCAATTACAATCAAGTATTCCAGAGAGACGAGTAAAAGGTTTGATGGAGACTTTAATCAAAGAACAAGAGGACTCACGTCATGATAATACTCCATCATACTCTGTAGAATCTTCTTCAGGTTGCTGACCTGATAAAATACAGGAACAGTTCAGCCAGATTGATTTAAATGGCCATTTTAAAAACAATAACATTAGATGACCAGTACAAACTATACGTTTACAGAGTCCTTCTCAGTGTTAACAGCAGTGAGAGAGTAAAACTAGAAATACCTTCAGTCTCCAGTTTGTACCACCATCCTCTTTAATCCTGCTAAGCCACGTCTCATTAAACCAGGACGGGTCTCTGAAAAACACACCAACACTTTACAACAGACACTTGAACACTGCTTCACATTTAAAGAATTGTCATTTCGAGTACACATCCCTTTAACATGAGGACATTATCAGCTGTCATATTTGTCATTATCAGAAGAACAGGTGTGTTTTGGTGGTTTATCGGTGTGTAAGACATCAAGAGCATCTGTCAGATCAGCTTTCACATGAACAGATGACATTCCATCACAAACATTTGCACAAACTCACACCTCTTATAAAAGACGTAAACACACACACACACACACACACACACACACACACACACACACACACCTTACATTTTGTTGAGCACATGTGCAATGGCCACTCCACTGGTGAGCTCATGTTTGCTGGAGCACGACGGCACCTGAAACGTCTGTAACTGAAACACAAGAGAAAAACACAGATAAACTATAACCGCAGATTTTGTTTGGGGTCTGAGACTCTTCAAGCCTCATTTAATAATAACTCAAGAAATATGACAGTATCAGGACTTCACTTAATCTTATAAGAACCGAATGTAAACAAAATAGCAACATGATAACATGCTTCAAGACAGCAGTAGGGATGGCAATATATTAATAATACAATTTAGCCCCAGAAAACAAGATATACAGAAATTATGATGCTAAATATTTTATACACAGCATGTACTCAATTTACAAAAGTTAAGCTTTGTTCACACTGCAGGAAAAATCATGTGAACAGATCAGATTTATTTCTGTTCAGACTGCAGTCGCGTTTGCCATCACGTCCATATTAGTTGTCATGGTAACGCAGCGATGGATGTTTTACCATTGATTATGCGTTTCATGAGGGCATGATCCAAATATGAACATTCTTCACAGACAACGGCTTAAAAAAGGGAGAGGTGGCATATGCAGTGTTTGTTGCTGTGTGTTTTAGCGGGGACATCCTGTATTTTGGCCGAAATGACGACGTCCCATAAGGGATGCCTTTTATCTTGGGGTCATGTATTTTAGCAGAGAGTGAAACATCCCATATTAAAGCCTTTGTGTCCCGTATTAAATCATAAAAAGGACGAACGGCGAGACGATGACCTGCGTCCTGTGATGAAATGCTCAAAATGCTAACGCAGATTCACGTGGCATTCAATACTTTATTGCGTTGTGGTTTATCGCAACCGGTATGGGTTACTGCACCTTAGTGCATCTCTTTGGGTAAATTAAGCTGATGTCTGTATTATTATAAGAGGTTTGCAGTGCTTTGCGTGTAACATATAAATGACATATGGTGTTTCATTCAGACATGATGATCTCTATGCCCTGTTAACCTTCCACTGTGAGAGTTTTGTAGGGCTGAAACGTGTATGTGGCAGGGCGGAGGGCGGGGCCGGGTCGTGATCCTACACACCCGGTCCCGTATTAGGCTAATCAAGCCTCCCGAGAGGGATAAAGGTCGACTGCAGAGGATCATGCGGGAGAGAGAGATAGTTTACGGACATGTCCGTCATGTGTGTGTGTGTCCTTGTTTTAAGATGGTAATTAAAATATTATTTACATTGTCAAGCCGGTTCTCGCCGCCTCCTTTCCATTGATCCCTTTACAGTGTAATAAAACAGGCTGAACTTTTGAAGTCATGTTTATTGAAAATTCAGTTTATAATGATCCTACTGCGTGGCCGTCATTATTGTATTAAATTTGAAGTGCCCTGTGAAGGCATTAATTCTGCTGTATGGAGCTCTGTATGTTTTCTGTAATAAAACATTAAATCCAATCTGACCGTTCAGACTTGAGACGCATTAAGAAATCAGATTTTAATCGGATTCCAAGCCACCTACGAATGTGGTTTGGATGAGGCTTGTAAAAAAACTTGGTGTTTTTTCCTGTTCAGACTCAAAAACCTAAACAGATTTGAGTGACAGCCTCCAAAAAATATCAGATTTTGTCTGCCTGTGTGAATGTAGCCGTATTGTTTCTATTGACAAAACTGTTGGTATTTTGGAACTGACACAAAGATGATCTAGTACTTCTGTTTAGTTTAACCCTTGTGTGACCTTCGGGACATTTTTGTCTTTTTAATTTTGTTTTTCAATAATTTGGGCTATTTGAATGCCAGCGTCATACATTTGGCCAAAGGTGTGTATTTTTGATATTTCAACCTTCCTATAATACATCTATAACACACTGTGTACACAAAATAGTTACACTCATTAAAGCATAAATTGTGGTGGTGGTGGTGTAGTGGTCTAAAGCACATCACTGGTAATCAGAAGGTTGCTGGTTTGATCCCCACAGCCACCACCATTGTGTCCTTGAGCAAGGCACTTAACTCCAGGTTGCTCCGGGGGGATTGTCCCTGTAATAAGTGCACTGTAAGTCGCTTTGGATAAAAGCATCTGCCAAATGCATAAATGTAAATGTTTAATATTTTCCACCAGATGTCGCCATTTTCCTCATGTTTAGCCTGTGGAGCAAATACAATCTTTTCACGTATTCTCTGTTTACTGTATTATAGAGACCTGCAGGACAACTGAATAAATGATGCAGATAAAATTGTGTGTTTGTGTTGGTATGAATGTCAGAGTGTGTTTTGTATGCGTGTATTGAGAAGTGTGTGAGTGTGTAAAAAAACAACAATGGCATTGTGTAAACAAACTGGCATTTAAAGGGTTAAATGTATGAATATTTGGTAGTTATACTCAGGAATAATGTTGGTTAAAAAACATCTAAGGGAGTGAAAGTGGAAAATAATATTAATATAAAATAATATTATGGCAGATTTTTGATGTGGACATTTTTGTCCTCTTAAGGACCTCTGAGTAACTTTATTTAAATCGACACACAAGGGTTAAGTTATTGGCAAATCATTTCTCAAAATAGTCAAGTACTGGCCAATCAATCAGCCTGGATGATATATCAGTCACTAGTTTACCAATATTGACCCCAAACTGATATAATGAAACTATTTTAAGAGATAACAATTTTTCTGATAAGTTTGTGCCTAGTTTGGTTAAATGGGATGATTAAAGTGTCAAATACAAATAGAAATGGGAAACAGCATCTTAATTTTGAGATTACAGTCAGTTTTGTCCACATACAGCATTGGGACCTCTAAATAAACTAAAAGCCTGTAATCTGAACTGATCATGATTGATGAACAGCTGTTATTGACATCAGACAAAAGTGAGTTTATTGACAAAGTCATTTGTTTCTCAACTGTGTTGAAGAGTGACTATTTTAGAAGGGCAAATTGTAATTAAATGTACATAATTTATCAGGACAATATTTGAGTTTAAATCATGTTTAAGTTGTTTTAAATGGTTTTAAATGGTCATAATCTGTTATAAAACACTCTTTAGTACTTTGGTCAGTTACATAAAGAGTTTTACACACACACATACATAGCTTTTATGAGTTCATTTGAGAGATAAAGGACTGATTAATAAACAGAAAACAGATTTAAAGAAAATAAGAGTTACACAGCGAGTAAAATCTGAGAAGTTTGCACCTGCTGCTGCTAACAGGCTAACGTGCTCAACACAAACAAACTACTTTACTGTCATTAAACACACACAAACTCACTCTTAATGTCACTCTAAATGAATTAAATTAGTTTATAACTCACCCAGATGAATAAAGAATCACTCAGTTGGTGATTATTGAGGCTCATGGTGCCGGTTTGTGCTGTAACACACACTAGCAGCGCTGCTACATGCGCGCACACGAGCCGAGCGCGTCACCGACACACGTATTTACCAAACGCGCTTTCTCCGACGATCCTACGGGCTTCTGTGGGACGCTCGTCACCATAGCAACAGAGTAAACAGTACAAATTATTTGTTATATTAATTATAGCTTGTATAAATTATTATAATATGTTTCATTAGAACAATACTATTTGTCATATTATTAATTGAAATTATATGTTAATTATATAATTAAAATATGATATAATGTATTTCTGTAACACATACAGTAAATCAAGATAAAGACCTCATCACATATAATGTAAAAATATATAATATATGATTTTTATACTGTATAGTGTGTTGTTAAGGGGAATAAATGTTCAGAGAGATGATCATTGGGACTCTTTTAACCCTTGTGCGACCTTTTCTTTCGATCATATTGGCCAATGGCATAAATTTAGTGAAAGGTGTGTATTTTTGGGGTAATTTTGATTTTTCAACCTCAGTTCCTATAATACATCTATAACACACAGTGTACACAAAATAGTTTCACTCGGGACCTTCAGGACAAAAAATGTCCCCATTAAAACTACAATATTTGATCCCAGTGTCATTAAAGGATATTATACTTTCATTCTGGAGCTGCAAAATGTAAATTTTTAATATTGTCCACCAGATGGCGCCGTTTTTCTCATGTTTATCCTATGGAGCAAATACAAGCTTTCCCCTATTCTCTGTTTACTGTATTATAGAGACCTGCAGGACAACTGAATACATGATGCAGATAAAATTGTGTCTGTGTGTTAGTATGAATATCAGAGTGTATATGTATGTGTGTATTGAGAAATTCACTGTAGGAAAAAAATAATGCATCCAAATTAATGTTGTTGCTAATCATTGATATATCCCAGACTGTGATAATCCAAAACAACTAATTCCCCTTAGCATTTAGTTTATGGAAAATAATAATTGTGTGTGTGTGTGTGTGTGTGTGTGTGTGTGTGTGTGTGTGTGTGTGTGTGTGTGTGTGTGTTTCTTCATTAAAAACAACAATGGCATTATATAAACAAACTGGCATTTAAAGGGTTAAAATCTTTAAAACGAATTAATATTTGGTAGTTGTGATCAGGACTGGTGATGGTTAACATAAAAAAGTGAAAGTGGAAAATAATAGTAATATATAATATTATTATTGCAGTTTTTTGATGCAGACATTTTAATCCTCTAAGGACCTCTGGTTACTTTTTTAATTTGACACACAAGGTCTAAACAGGATGACAAGTACTTCAAAGGAACACTAATCTGCCCAATGGCAACTTTAAATAGGAGTGGTGGTGGTGGCGTAGTGGGCTAAAGCACATAACTGGTAATCAGAAGGTTGCTGGTTCGATCCCCACAGCCACCACCATTGTGTCCTTGAGCAAGACACTTAACTCCAGGTTGCTCCGGGGGGATTGTCCCTGTAATAAGGGCACTGTAAGACACTTTGGATAAAAGCGTCTGCCAAATGCATAAATGTAAATGTAAATAAAACATTATAATTTGGCATAAAACTGCATAATTAGCTCTAAATGGAACTTAAAACAGAATGATAACCACCAATTATACATTACTATAATTAACATTCCTAAAAAGTCCCAAAACCTTCAGCAAACCTACCTCATTAATGATTATTTAACACAACAGCCACTAGCAAGTCCCAAATCATAACAACTTTCATTACAATGTGCAATGATTTCATTTTTGTTAATTTTGTAATTTACATTAATATCCATAAACCAGTGTTGTGTACATATAATTGATTTGGGGAATAAATGAAATACAAACTGCTGAAACAGGAACGTAACATGTGGACTGTTTTATTTGGGCCAGTAATGAACCACACAGAACCCCCTAGCAACTCCATAGCAATGTGCTAAAAACACAGAGAACACTTTAGCAACAACCCGGCAACCACCAGAAGACCCTTGTCTTGCTTGGGCAAGCACAAATGACATCTTATCAAAACAAGTGAAAAATAATTTGTCATTTACTTGATTTTATTAATTGATTGACTTTTCAGAGTTTGAACTTGATTATCTTCATTATTATGTAGTTGAAAACATGCAATGATCTTTACAATCTAAATGTTTTTTGAATCACTTTGATTTAATTTAAAGTTTTAATGTGGCAATTGATCTTAATTGATCTAAAATTGACTTTCAATGAATGCAACATTACTGTCATAAACATGCTTCTGAAACTGTATAAATCTGTTGTTTACTTTAGAATGTATTTGTTCATCACCGTACCAACTACAGAAGGTCACATGACGACATGAAGTTCATCACATAGTGGCTCTTCCAGGAGTAATAAACACATGAAGACACAAACACTAAACACCGTCATGGTAACACATGTGAGATTTAAATAATGCAGTAAACATCTAAATAACATCAAATATAACACAGAACACCCCAGTGTACATAACTGATATTAAAAACAAGAAGAAACAGAACTATTCCCATAAAATATAATGAAATGTAAAAGGTCATGCAGGGAATTGTGGGAACGCCCGATTACTGTAATTTTAACAATAATTTACTGTAAAAAGTAAATGTACTCTCTTGTTCTTTTTACCATTAATTATACAGGAAAATCTTACTTTTTACATTTAAATAATGAAATTTTTACATCATTTTACTGCAAAAACTACTGTATTGTCTTTTAAAATACAGTGAGGAAAATAAGTATTTGAACACCCTGCTATTTTGCAAGTTCTCCCACTTGGAAATCATGGAGGGGTCTGAAATTGTCATCGTAGGTGCATGTCCACTGTGAGAGACATAATCTAAAAAAAAAACAGAAATCACAATATATGATTTTTTAACTATTTATTTGTATGATACAGCTGCAAATAAGTATTTGAACACCTGTCTATCAGCTAGAATTCTGACCCTCAAAGACCTGTTAGTCTGCCTTTAAAATGTCCACCTCCACTCCATTTATTATCCTAAATTAGATGCACCTGTTTGAGGTCGTTAGCTGCATAAAGACACCTGTCCACCCCATACAATCAGTAAGAATCCAACTACTAACATGGCCAAGACCAAAGAGCTGTCCAAAGACACTAGAGACAAAATTGTACACCTCCACAAGGCTGGAAAGGGCTACGGGGAAATTGCCAAGCAGCTTGGTGAAAAAAGGTCCACTGTTGGAGCAATCATTAGAAAATGGAAGAAGCTAAACATGACTGTCAATCTCCCTCGGACTGGGGCTCCATGCAAGATCTCACCTCGTGGGGTCTCAATGATCCTAAGAAAGGTGAAAAATCAGCCCAGAACTACACGGAAGGAGCTGGTCAATGACCTGAAAAGAGCTGGGACCACAGTTTCCAAGGTTACTGTTGGTAATACAGTAAGACGTCATGGTTTGAAATCATGCATGGCACGGAAGGTTCCCCTGCTTAAACCAGCACATGTCAAGGCCCGTCTTAAGTTTGCCAATGACCATTTGGATGATCCAGAGGAGTCATGGGAGAAAGTCATGTGGTCAGATGAGACCAAAATAGAACTTTTTGGTCATAATTCCACTAACCGTGTTTGGAGGAAGAAGAATGATGAGTACCATCCCAAGAACACCATCCCTACTGTGAAGCATGGGGGTGGTAGCATCATGCTTTGGGGGTGTTTTTCTGCACATGGGACAGGGCTGACTGCACTGTATTAAGGAGAGGATGTATTGCGAGATTTTGGGGAACAACCTCCTTCCCTCAGTTAGAGCATTGAAGATGGGTCGAGGCTGGGTCTTCCAACATGACAATGACCCGAAGCACACAGCCAGGATAACCAAGGAGTGGCTCTGTAAGAAGCATATCAAGGTTCTGGCATGGCCTAGCCAGTCTCCAGACCTAAACCCAATAGAGAATCTTTGGAGGGAGCTCAAACTCCGTGTTTCTCAGCGACAGCCCAGAAACCTGACTGATCTAGAGAAGATCTGTGTGGAGGAGTGGGCCAAAATCCCTCCTGCAGTGTGTGCAAACCTGGTGAAAAACTACAGGAAACGCTTAATTGCAAACAAAGGCTACTGTACCAAATATTAACATTGATTTTCTCAGGTGTTCAAATACTTATTTGCAGCTGTATCATACAAATAAATAGTTAAAAAATCATACATTGTGATTTCTGGATTTTCTTTTTTAGATTATGTCTCTCACAGTGGACATGCACCTACAATGACAATTTCAGACCCCTCCATGATTTCCAAGTGGGAGAACTTGCAAAATAGCAGGGTGTTCAAATACTTATTTTCCTCACTGTATATTAAAACATTTTACTGTATATTTTACTGTTAATATTTGTTAATCAATTAACGTTTTATTTCTATAGAATCAAAATGATGTTTAAATAACCAAAACTGCAATACTGCCATTATCTTAACAGGGATTTGAGGGTCACCAGAGACGTTTCCAAGCAACCCAACTGATAAACATTCCTGCTACGCTAGCATTTGTGCTACAGGGGAACAATCATCAAAAGTGTAATTTACTGTGTTTTGTGCACCAGTCTCTGCAACTGTTAACTAAATAAGCTTTAATGGCTTATAATGTAGGAACTTTGACTCATCGATCGATATAATTTAATCAAAGTTCATGTTTATCACTATCTTAGTACATCTGTATGGGTGCCAACATGTTTGTGTGTCGTCACGCACCCACATCCATGCAAAAACATTGCAGACACGGTACAAACCTGTTAAGTCGCACAAGTGGTCCCCAAAGGAAGAACTTTTCATGGTTCGACATCATGGATGGTGTGTTGGGACAATGTCCCGCTGTTAGTGGAGAGACCACTCGGGACACCATGGCAGTTAAAGCTGACCTGAGTTGTCAGGTTTAACTTATCTTGCTAGCTCGCTAATGTTTACAAACAATGTCAAATTGATATTCTAGATAACTAGCAGGGCTGGACTGGTAATCTGGCATACCGGGTATTTTCCTGGTGGGCCGACGCACTTTTGGGCCAATCAGGGACGTAATGTCCATCAGGAGAACCGAGGAGGTTGGTGGTTCAAATGTGTTGAATGTGCATAAGCAACAATGAGGCGCCCTGATAACTAGACAACATGTGTATTTGGTTTGGCTTGTGAAATGGGCAGGGTGTGTGTCATTTGCACCAGGACGGTGGGTTTGAGGGCAACGCTGAGGGGCTTTTGGCCCAATGGTGGGAATGCAGAGCAATTTTGGTCTCATGGCTCAAGGTCTGAGGCTATTGGCCATGGCTTACCTTTTTTACATTTACAATATTTAATATTTAATATTTATTATTATTATTTTGCATTTTAGTGATTTTTATTTATATCCATTAAACACTGTTCAAAAGTTCGAAAGTATCTGTCATACTTATGTTAAAGTCAAGACAACTTTAAAGATACTGACTCATGTTTTTGAGAACAAAATAAAAAATTAAGTAACATATTAAATTGACTTTTAAGTCCATCTCACAATCCTTCCAACCTCCGCATGATCTGCTGAAACCACCTTAAATCTTAAGAACCAGACGGAAATATATCTCTTATGAACACTTCACTAGTCAACAAGCTTCATGGCACTTACTATTTAATGATTTATTTGAAACAATTATTCTCTGTCTCTTCTGATCTAGCGCTACACTACTCTAGCTACTCGTGGAACTTGGCAGTGCGACACTGCAGATGATCAAATGTTACTGTGATTTACTGTTGATACAGTTTAACAGGTAAAATCCTCAGAGGATTTGATGACATATAATCAAAATTCCAGAAGAATGGCAAGAGTGTGTGTGTAAATGTGTGTGTGAATGTGTGTAGATGTGTGTTAGTTACAGGATCAGAGAATGACACTTTTCCTCCGTCATAATCCAGATGAACTCTCACACGCTTAAGATACTGTGTGACATGAAACACAGTGGAGGGATTATTGATGTATAGTGAGAATAAACCAAACTCATTATACTGCACACTCCAGACATCAGTGCTGAAGAAATCATCTCCTTTCCTCTGGTTTGATGCTGCAGTTACTCCAAGACTCCAGCAACAACTGTCTTTAACCTCCACATCCCAACAGTGTGTTCCTGAATTAAAACCCTCTGAACCCAGAACACAGAGACAGAAATCAAATCTCTCTGGATTATCAGGAATCTGTTGAATGTTCATGCTGAGTCTCACACTGGTCAGATCATCAGACAGGATCAGATTTGGATTTGCAGTGTTTGGATCCAGAATCACAGCAGCTGATGAGAGAAACAATCAACAGATGCTCATGTATATGGTCATATTTCTTGAACAAATGGTCCTCTCTAATCCTTTAAAATAGTAAAGGAGCTGAAATCAATAATATTCTGAATAAAGGCTTTAAATGCGATAAAGCATGTGAAATGTGAAAAAAATATGTTTTTTTTATTCACACCATACAACACAACAGTGTCTGCAAGCCATTTTTGTGCTGTCTCAAAGATGAATATAATTTAAATGTCTTTTCATCATAGATATATCTGTAAAATGACATGATTGTGTTAGCTGGCTAGCAAAACAAATACTTACACTAAATTATTTACTCACCCTCAAGATTTTCACACTTGTGTTTTTTTCAGGGGAATCTTAACACAATCTTTTCTTTAAGAATATTTACGCAGCACTTTTCCATACAAAAACAGCTTACTTGCTGTCAAGGTCCAAAGAGAATGATAAATCATCATTAAAATACCATAAAGTAGTCCGTACAACACAAAGCTGCTGACTGTAGGGCCCCAGAAATCTTGGAAAATAGTGCACAAGTCATGTATAGACCTCATTTGCACCTTTACTACTGCTTTATAGTATTTGTCCTTTTTTAATCTTGACAGCTCCTGCTCACTAAACTGTTATTCAATGGAATAGAGCTGCTTAAATATCTATTTTTCTGTTTGAAATAACATAAAGGTGAAAAAATATTTTTTTTAGGGTGAACTCTTCCTTTACCATTCTGTTACTCACTCATCATTGTGTCGATGTTGTGACATTAGGAGTCGCTCATGAAAGCCCCGAACACCTCCCTTTCTTTGAGAAAAGGCCAAAGAATAATTGGCGAGTGGAATTTGCGTGCCACTCCCCTGGACATACGGGTATAAAAGGAGCTGGAATGCAATTCCATTCAGATTTTTTCTTTGGAGCCGAGTGGTTGTACTATCAGCGAGCTGAATACTACTGCTCTTCCATTCACCTCTTAAGAAGCATATGCTATTGGATTTACGGCACATCCAGCGGCTTTCTCTCCTTCTGCACGTCGGGTACACTAGGCCAAGGCACTAAAATAACTGCATGTGGATAGTCCTGATCCTGATGTGCTGCAGGGGCTGCGCTTGGCATCCGACCTCGCCCTCCGGGCAACGAAGGTCACAGCGCGAGCAATCGGGCAGGCGATGTCCACTATGGTGGTCCAGGAACGCCAACACTTTTGAGGACTTCGCCCAGCAGTTCTTGGCGGTGAAGAGGCGGCAATTGCCCCTGGTGCAGAAACCCTCTAAGAGAGTTGTTTAAAAGAGTGACTTTCTCTAAAAGAGCAATACACAGCGGCGTTGAACGTCCTTCTCAGGACGCGTCTTATTAAAGACGTGTTTTCCGCCTCTGTGTAGTTTCTGGATGCGGTTGATTTCTCCCCACCTCCGACGGTCAGAAAAGCTGCCTGGCGTACCTGGGCTGCGATTACACGCAGGCAGTGTTTTTATGAATGGTCTATGTTTTCAGGGCGAGAACATAGCCATGACAGCATTGCGGTCGCAGGCTTTATTTTGTCATGCGAGAAAGCCACTTCAGCCGCCCCCCCCGGCTCTTCGCCTCTTTCCCACGGGATTGGGGCAGGCGCCGCAGGCGATGAAAGCGATTCGGGGACAATGACGGGCTGTGTTCGCCGGGTAAATCCCCGCGAATCACCCGCCTCCCCGGCACGCTTGCTGGCTTCCGTCCGAGCTCGGGATGAGCGATTTCTCTCCAATGGGTTATGTTCTCAGTGCGAGAACATAGCTGAGGCAGCATTGCGGTCGTGGCCTCTTTTGTCATGAGAGAAAGCCGGAAAATCCCGTCCCCCTCCCCCTCACAGCTACTTGATTGGTTCCACGGGCATGTGTGCCGCTCACAGCCAAGCTTCCTCGCTCCTCCGCTCTCACTACCCTCCCCACAGAAGATGGAGGCCCCCTCATCTCACGGACCCCCTCAAGGACCCGGAAGGCTCGCAGGCGCTTCTAACATGACCGACCCAGAGACCGAGACGTTAGCTCTGGAGCTGGTAAGACCACTCCATCCCCGTATGGGGGGCCGGGAGGAGAATCTTTTGTTGAATTAATTTAATTGGCCGCAGCCCCGTACTCACATTCTCAATAATAGAGCTATTTCCTTTTTTGTCTCTGGGTCACCTGGCCTGCAAATGCCGTTCTCACGGCACTCTGCAGCCAGGCCTCAACAGTCCCGTCATGCTGGACGTGGCCACAGTCCGCCTTCAGCCACATGACTGCCCCCTTGGCCGGCCGGTTCTGACGAGTCTAGAGGACGCCTGCACCGGACCTCCTCCTCAGTCACGAACCTGGCAGGGGTAAGTGCTTTGAGTTTGTTCTCAGCACCAAAGCCTCGGGACGCACCCTTGCCTCCCGACGCCACACTACCTGCTTCATCCCGCTGCGAAGCCCCCGCCGGGTACGTCCAAAATACTTGTCCACTTGGTACCCCCAGCACGGAGTTTGGAGGCGTGGCTTTCACTGCCCAACCCGTCGCGCTGGCTGTACCGGACCATTCGACTCAGTTACGCAATTCAGTTTGCCAGGCCCCCGCCCCCCCCCTTCGCAGGCGTCCGATTCCGCAGTATACGGCGAACATGCCAAATCCTTGCGCAAAGACGTGATAGGGCCTGTCACCCCAACCGAAATGGAGAAGGGTCTCTACAGCCCTTACTTTGTTGTACCCAAGAAAGGCGGCAGCTTACGACCAATCTTGGACTTGCGAGTTTTCAACCGAGCACTGCTCAAACTCCCTTTTAAAATGCTCACGCAAAAGTGTATCTTAACATGTGTCCGGCACCTAGATTGGTTTGCAGCGGTAGACCTGAAGGACGCGTACTTCCACGTCTCGATTTTGCCGCGACACAACCCTTCCTACAGTTCGCGTTCGACGGCCAGGCGTTTCAGTACAAAGTCCTCCCCTTCGGCATGTCTCTGTCCCCTCGCGTCTTCACGAAAGTCACAGAGGCAGCCCTTGCCCCGATCCGAGAAGCTGGCATCCGCATACTCAACTACCTCGACGACTGGCTCAGATTGGCCCACTCCCGAGAGTTACTATGCACTCACAGAGACCAGCCGCTCTCAGCCGCTTGGGGCTTCAGGTCAACCAAGAAAAGAGCAAGCTCACTCCGGTTCAGAGCATCTCCTTTCTCAGCATGGAGTTAGACTCAGTCTCAATGTCTGCACGTCTCACCAACCAGCATGCACAATCGGTGCTGAAATGCCTCGCAAAGTTCAAGCCAGGCACAACGGTCCCTCTAAAACTCTTTCAGAGGCTCCTGGGTCATATAGCATCCTCCGCCGCAGTCACGCCGCTGGGGTTTATGCATATGAGACCGCTTCAGCACTGGCTTCAGACTCGAGTCCCGAGACGAGCATGGCGCCGCGGCACGCACTGTGTGACAATCACCCCCGCATGCCGCCAAACATTCAAACCCTGGACAGACCTCTGCTTTTTACGGGCAAGAGTGCCCCTGCAGCATGTGTCCCGACGCTTCCTGGTCACTACCGACGCCTCAGGTCGCTGCGTGCCACTCACATCCCCGGCAAACTCGATGTGGTAGCGGACGCGCTGTCATGACAATGCTTGCTCAGTGGAGAGTGGAGGCTTCACCCCCAGTCGGTCCAGCTGATTTTGGAACGATTCGGCAAGGCCCAGGTAGACCTGCTTGCCTCCCGAGAGACCTCCCACTGCCCGCTCTGGTATGCCCGAACAGAGGCTCCCCTTGGGGCAGACACACTGGCATTCTCCACGATACGGTCCCCTTACGAGCGGACCCGCGTTTTCCTTAGGCAGTTCCGGCTGTCCTCCGGTCACCATGTTGTAGCAACTCCCCCTCACTGAGGCTGGATCTACCACCGCGCCACTCCCACGTGTCGCCTAAAAACTCATGTGATGTATTCACCACCTTACCTTCCCAGCTGGGTAGGGGTGGTCTCTGCAGGGTCTTTTCCCCCTGAAAGAATAGGAAATTGGGTAAGACCCCCTTCCCTCAGTGCGTGTAAGGGCCCCGGCTGTCTATTGCTCTATGCGAGAAACATAGAGAGAAAAGAGGCCCAGCCAGGCTTGGCCCATTCCCAGGTTGGCAAGCGTTGCCTTGTTCCCCTGTCAGGGTAACCAAAAGGATTCCGACGACTTTGGTGGGGCATTGGGGAAGGGTACATGCAGTCTGATACAGCCGGTTGTCTGGCACGTAAAACACTTGCCCGCTCCTGTGTCAGACCACGTACACGGCTCAGCGCATGGCGTGATTTAAATTGGACCCCTAGTGTCGCTTCTCCGACACAACGTGGAGAGAGCGACAGAAGGGGAACGTCTAGGTTACGAATGTAACCTCCATTCCCCGATGGAGGGAACGAGACGTTGTGTCCTTCCAGGCCACGTCGCTGAGCCGAGCCGCTGTAGTGGCCGGACCATTTTTTAGAGTCTTGTGGAGGCCGCTTTAGAATATAGCGTACAAGTCATATGGACTACGACACTTGCTAACATGATGAGTCGTAATAACGAATGATGGTGAAATCGTAAGAAAGTTCAGAAAGCCTCATATCGAAACATTCGAATTTTACTCCCATTGAGAAAAATAAACATATCAATGATTAATGTTGAAAATAGCTTTTGTGTACCAGCGAATCAACACTGGTCTGGGTAGCTCAGTAGTAAAGATGCTGACTACCACCCCTGGAGTTGCTATCCAGGGTGTGCTGAATGACTCCAGCCAGGTCTCCTAGGCAACCAAATTGGCCCGGTTGCTAGGGAGGGTAGAGTCACATGAGGTAACCTCCTCGCGGTCGCTACAATGTGGATCTCGCTCTCGGTGGGGCATGTGGTGAGTTGAGCATGGATGCCGCGGAGAATAGCGTGAAGCCTCCACACGCGCTACATCTTCGCGGTGTCATGCTCAACAAGTCACGTGATAAGATGCGTGGATTGACGGTCTCAGACGTGGAGGCAACTGAGATTCGTCCTCCGCCACCCGGATTGAGGCGAGTCACTACGCCACCACGAGGACTTAAAATATATTGGGAATTGACCATTCCAAATTGGAAGAAAAACAGGAGAAAATCCCCCCAAAAATAAAAATAAATAGATGTTTGGAACGAGACCTTTTCTTTCATTGGTCATTTTTATTCCATAAATAAATATGGAATGAGTAACCAGATTTGTTCACAGATGTTTCCTGTCTAGAAGGCTAGCTAAAATTTGATGACTTTTGTGGCGGAATGATCAGCCCCTCCGGCTGGTCATCGTCGGCCCGCCTCTTAGGGCCGCCCTTCAGCCAGGCTCACTATAGGAGTTGGGCGGGAGAGTGACAAGAGGTGCATAATTAATAAGCCTCGTCAGCGATGAAAGAAGCACACCTGATAATGCTTAATTCACCGCTGTCTTTAAAACGCAGAGCGCACCTCTTCTCGGGGAGCCAGCTTCAAATCGGAAAGAGTAGGTCTACTTTTCTGTAGCTAAAATCGGTCTATAATTACCAAAATTCATAACACTGCCCCCCGTGGCCAAAGTGGTAAGTGTTGTTGGGCTTATGGGCACGTGCGAGCTTCATTTTCTGGGTGTATTTTCTGCGTATGGGCACCAAAAGTAAGACGTAAAGCGAGTTGTTTTCAGCTGTACAGGCATTAATACAGTGCAGAGAAATGGCTGTTTTATAAAGTCTACCACCCAACCCAACCCAAACCCAAACCCAAACCCATGCCTAACCCATGCCTAACCCTAACTATTAGTGGAGCAAAAATTTAATTTTAGAGGTGAAAGCGCAATGTCGAATGACTTTCGTCACTGATTATGCGACCGTGATTACTCCCTGGTCTTGATAAAGGATCCGAACTCTGATCTCCCCCACTGCTGACTGTGGTTTAGTGCTTTTGGATGTGCCGCAGACGTAAACAATCATACTTGAACCGATGCAAACATTTCTGATAGGAGATGACGGCGGTCTATAAGTTGGCATAATGTCGCCAATCCTAGTGTACCGGAACTATCGGAAACAACATGTCGAACTCCCGTGTGATCATGTTGATAGACAGCTATAAGAAAGCCATTTGTAGGTTAATTTTCCTAAAAAATTTAAGGAATGTGTCTCTGTGGCTCTATGAAAATCCCTGTGCTTGTTAAGAGCGACACGCTTAGACCCGCCCCAGCGTTACTCAACCAATGGTGTGAGTTGGGGGCGGGACTATCTAACTGTTTGAATAACAACAAACGAGGGGCACATTCAGAAAGCTGTTATCAAAACATCGTTTATTTTTGCAGTTCCATGTGGTGGCGCAGAAATGACATACTACAGCTTTAACGTCTGTGTGCAATTTCTGATTGGCTGAAATGATCTGTACATTCACACTATGGCTCAGCTGTCAGGCTGGTAAACTGAATGCCTGATTGGCACTGCCATACACGTCCTAATGTGGTATAAAAGGACTGCTACGGTTTACAGGCCTCGCGGCACATTTGTGTCATTGTGCAGTTGCACCTCTAATGGTCATAGAAGAAACGACACGGACACATTATGATATTTATCCTATAGTATAATTTTACAAACTAAATATTAATGTTAAAGTAATTTGAACAAATCTCAGTTTTTTTCTTTTCGACCTGTATTATGTTGTCAATCCAGGGCCGACCCAAGCCTTTATGGGGTCCTAAGCAGAATTTGATTTGGGGGTCCTCGGTGCCGCCAATACGATTGACTATTATCAATGCTTGATTATTTGCACACTATAAATCTAACACACCATTATCAATTTTATTAGTTTTAGCTGTGTTGTTTATATCATACCAATGTCTGCCTGGCATATTTTTACCCTTCTACAGTTTTTAATTGTAACCGTAGCAAACCCACAAGAGTGATCAGGTGTTAATTTGCACTTTAATATTCAGTCTTACAGTACAAACTGGCATACTTAATGTGGTGTACTGAAAAATAGCAAAATAAACCAGCAGGCAATGCATTTACGGTAAACAAGTTAAACACTTTAATTTTCACATTTTTGGTTAAAATGTGCAGAACAATCAACTACAAATAAAATAACTTAAGATAAACAGTATCTTCTTATATAAAAACTAAATGTAAACGAACAAAGCGGACAATATTAAATGAAATATTTACAGATCAGATCAGATGGACCTGTAACAACATAACAATAATGGTTCAATAATAAAACTATGACAGATGTGCAAAAGGTTAGGAAACAATTACAACAGTTCCAAAATAAACCCTTTAATTTAGTCAAACTACATCAACTTTATTACAAACTACCTCAATAATACACTTTCAAACTGTTCCACCCCAAAACGCTAGACTAATGTAAACAAAGTTACTGTTATCAGTACCAAGTTTATGGAACAGAAGCTTATTTTTATTGCAAAATATATACCCAGGAATAAGTTATTTTTACACAGAAGACAGAAACTTGAATCTCAAACTAGTAATATGTTGTATTATAATATATTAAGACGTCAAGGCTATTTACGGATGATTATTCAAATGTGAACTTTCCTAAAACAAGAACGCTAGCTAGGCTATGTTTACTAACTAGCCAGCTAACGTTAGCTCACATCATAGCCTAGCTACACACCTTTAGCTTGCTGTTTTTTCCTCTTCCTCGGTTTTCCTCTTTTTACCAGAGGGATGTTTTTTGTGTCATTGCTGTGTTGCTGTAATGATGCTGCTCTTTAATCAGCTAACTGTCTGACTGCAGCCCGTTAAACATAATATTACATTTAATATTGTGCTTTTGTATAATTACCATTGTCCATTGACATTATATATATTTACATATGTCAGTGGACAATGGTAATTATACAAAAGCGCAATATTAATATATATATATAAAAAGAATCAAGCTTTTATTTCATGTGCTCTTGGGGGCCCCTGGTGGCCACGGGAGACCTAAGCAGCCGCTTAGTTCGCTTATGCCTTGGGCTCTGTGTCAATCACATCACATTAAATACAATTGTAAAACGAATTGCGGTGATCAACAGTACAATATTATTTCTCAAGCATAATGAAACCAATAATTTTCTTAAACAGTATAATTGTTAGAAAGTCCGCCCGGTACGGAAAACCGGCAGTGGACCCGACGGACTGATATCAGAGTTGCTACTTCCGTTCAGACCAGAGGCGCCGAGAGCGTCAAATCCACCGGAAGTCATTCATTTTCTATTTTAATATTTTATATTATATTTTTTCTATTTGAATGTGTGTGTAGAGTATGTAGAGAGAGTTTTTGTGAAGTGTGTGTATAGATCATGTGTGTGTGTGTTGTAAGTGTATGTAGAGAGTGTGTGTGTGTGTGTGTGTGTGTGTGTGTGTGTGTGTGTGTGTGTGTGTGTGTGTGTGTGTGTGTGTGTGTGTGTATATAGACTATTTCCATAGAATTGAGTGTGTTGAATGGTGGATTGACACACATCCACTAATACTCAAAGCTTTCATACACTTGGAGTAATAAAGTCTAATGTAGGTTCACACACTCATACAGCCGGACAGGGCTTCTGTTAGAGCTGATGTAGTTATTAAACAATATTAAGACACATATACTAATATAAAACACTTTCACTGTCATTTATTAGTTCTGCATGTATTGATCAATATCATGTCAAAGCATCAGACTGCAGAAAACACACTGATGGACATTATGCAGAAATCAGGGGTCATGAGAGGGTCAGAGATGAGATCAGAGACACATGAGGATGTTTATAACAGACACATTATTTAAGACTGGCTGGAGGTGATGACATTACTTTCATATATGTATAAATATAAATATGTAAGGCACTTTTGTCTTATTGATGGTTGAAGTTGTTCATTTCCACGTACTGTAAAACACAATATAATTCTTTTGTATAATGACTGTTACTGTAAGAAAAACTCTGAATTTTGAGGATTTAATGATTTTATTTCATCTTAAATTGTCTCATATTGTCATCAAGCGGTGTATCAAGACATAAAACAATTCAATCTAACCTTGATCACGCCTAAATAATTATGATTATTGGTTATTATACATCAGAATATACATTCATAAGACATGAAATAATGTAAAGAAGACAGAAAACTGATAATAAAGTCTAAAATCACCTCATATCAGTCCTTTACAAAGATCAACAATTCACAATGATTTCACTTAAATTCTCTTATTTTATCATCGATAATCACAATCAGTCAGAACTGTGATTTTCTGTCACCATCAGTTTAACTGGTAAAATCTTCAGAGGAGTGACATCATAACTACAGAAGAATGGCAAGAGTGTGTGTGTGAATGTGTGTGTGAATGTGTGTAGATGTGTGTTAGTTACAGGATCAGAGAATGACACTTTTCCTCCGTCATAATCCAGATGAACTCTCAAACGCTCAAGATATTGTGTGACATCAAACACAGTGGAGGGATTATTGATGTATAGTGAGGATAATCCAAACTCATCATACTGCACACTCCAGACATCAGTGTTGAAGAAATCATCTCCCTTCCTCTGGTTTGATGCTGTAGTTACTCCAATAATCCAGAGTTTATTGTCTTTAACCTCCACATCCCAACAGTGTGTTCCTGAATTAAAACACTCTGAACCCAGAACACACTCATAATAGTCAAATCTCTCTGGATTATCAGGAATCTGTTGAATGTTCATGCTGAGTCTCACACTGGTCAGATCATCAGACAGGATCAGAAGTGGATATGCGGTGTTTGGATCCAGAATCACAGGAGCTGATGAGAGAAACAATTGTTACATACTGTGACATATTCTGAATATACACAAAAACAAAGTATCAATTTGAAAGGTTTGAGGGGTGACATGATGGGCACATGCGCTCTTAGAGGGGTTCAGGTTAGGGTCGGGATGATCGTTCATACATGCTGCATCACGTCTCGCTGTTTCTTCAGTGTCTCACGGAGGACTGGCACATTTTTACACACTGGGTCAAGTTAATAAGAGCTTCAGGTTTCAAAGATGCATGCCGGGACACCTGCGTCCTGTTTCAGTCGTGGCACTGTATCTAGATCGTGTGTGTGTGTGTGTGTGTGTGTGTGTTTGTTTTTTATCCTAATAATAGATTTAATAATTAAGTTCAGGTTGCAAAGATACAGAAGCCCCGAACCACAATGTGAAAAACAAACAAACAAACAAACAAAAAAAAAATTTGTTTCTCAGTTCCTTGCCTAAGTCAAATATATGTTTTTCTCTCTTCAAAAATGTTTTTCTCTCTTCAAAAATGTTTTTTTCTCTCTTTAAAATATATTTTTTTTTAAATGTTTTTTTTTTTCTCTCTTTAAATTTTTTTTCTCTTCACTTCTGCAGTCGACAGTGTGTTTCAAAAGCATAGACAACTTTATATTAAAATATATTATTATAATTAAATTCCAGCATGAAAGTCTGCACATGACATCTGTGAGAGCATTAAAAGCACAAGATTACATGTTTACTGATAGCTGCACCTGCTGGCCAATGTTGGTACCGCATTACTTTATTGAAGAGAGAAAATTACTGAAGCTCAATGAGGCCTTGCGTTATTATTATTTTTCTGTCTCGTTTTCTCGTGATAACAAAAAGTTGTTTTTGCCTTTAATTTTCTATACAGTTTTTAATTGACCTACAGGATTTACAATTAAAAGTTTATTACAAGGTATGAAGGACAATGAGAGATCCTTGGCAGAAAAGTACAATTTATTATATGTAAATGTAAAGTTATGTTAATTCATTACACTTTGGTTATAAAATATTCACCTGCCCTATCCAAGAGTCTTCTAACCAGTCACCTTTCACATAGACTAAATCAAACATATTAATAAACACCAGCACGTCACAAACACTTAATAAACGCTTTTTCATCAGTAGAGTAAGACTCGATTTCTTCTGCGCTCAACAGGAGTCAAGAAGCTCGTCTTTCTGTGCTTTCTGCAAAGTACCGTTATTACTGCAATATGCGCGCACTCGGGTCTAAATCGCGGCTGACCGCAGTCATGCAGACGTCCTGGTCCCTCAAGTTGGCTGGCAATGAAATTGGCCAAACGTTCAGGGTCACTGTATTTTCTACGACAAAGTTGTAGACGTGATAGTCTTCTTCGAAGGTGTCTGACACTAATCTGGAAGTTGTCAATGACAGAGATCTCGACATGATCACGAGAAAACAACCTTAGTGATGTCGAGATCACGAGAAAACGAGACAGAAAAATAAAAATAACGCAGAGGCCTCTTTGAGCTTCCGTAGAAAATACATTTAAGGCTTAGGAAGGTATTTTTTTTTCACCGTTTTTCTTCTTGCAGTTCAGGGCTTCCATACAAAGAGGAGACTGTTTCAATGTCTAACATTATTCCAGATTAAGTTTCAGCACTAGTTTCCTTAATGACTCGTGCGTGACACGTTTGGGTTAATGTGTTCATTACACTAAAGCTGTCGGACACCCAACACAAACATCTGTTTAAAAATATATAAATAATTCCTGCAGCAGGGGCTGATCGAGGGGAGGGGACACAGGGGCTGATCTAGGGGAGGGGACACAGGGGCAGATCTAGGGGAGGGGACACAGGGGCAGATCTAGGGGAGGGGACACAGGGGCGGATCTAGGGGAGGGGACACAGGGGCGGATCTAGGGGAGGAGACACAGGGGCATATCTAGGGGAGGGGACACAGAGGTGGATCTAGGGGAGGGGACACAGGGGCGGATCAAGGGGAGGGGACACAGGGGCGGATCTAGCGGAGGGACACAGGGGGATCAAGGGAGGGACACAGGGGCATATCTAGGGGAGGGGACACAGAGGCGGATCAAGGGGAGGGGACACAGGGGCATATCTAGGGGAGGGGACACAGGGTCGGATCTAGGGGAGGGGACACAGGGGCGGATCTAGGGGAGGAGACACAGGGGCGGATCTAGCGGAGGGGACAGAGGGGCGGATCTAGGGGAGGGGACACAGGGGCGGATCTAGGGGAGGGGGACACAAGGGGCAGGATCTAGGGGAGGGGACAGAGGGGCGGATCAAGGGGAGGGGACACAGGGGCGGATCTAGGGGAGGGGACACATGGGCAGATCTAGGGGAGGGGACAGAGGAGCATCAGCCCCAACTGAAATCTGATTGGCCCCTTCAATGCCCCTGTGTCCCCTCCCCTAGATCCACCCCTGTGTCCCCTCCCCTAGATCTGCCCCTGTGTCTCCTCCCCTAGATACACCCCTGGTTTTATAGACTCACTCTTGTGGACAATGTCTTGCATCTTCTTCCAGACTCTGAATGTCAGGTTGTCCAAGTAATGTGGCACATGAATGAGAGCTCCAGAAGTCATCTGTGGATCCGGCTGTGAGATCTGGGCTCTGGAAGAACATTCAGGAGTCAGTACTGCAGTGACTTTCACTTCACAACCATAGAGAGGAGACACTTACCTTTCCATTGTCACATTAAAGTTCTGCAAAAGACAAAAAAACACTTGATGATCTCCTCAAATGATCAATAAGAGCAGAAATCAATGATGAGAGTTTGACGTTCACCTTTAGAAATGACACATCGTCATTGGATTTCATCATTTCCTCCATGTGTTTGATTGTGTGTGAAAGAGCTGAGATGTGTGTGTTCATCTCCTCAAGCTTCTTCTTCATCATCTGACTCTTCTGCTCCTCTTCCTCTCTCAGTGAAGTGATTGTAGCTTCTTCTTCATCTCGGAGAAACTCATGAAGCTTCTTAAACTGTTCTTTAATCTGATGCTCTGTGTGCTCAACTTGAGTCTGAAATCACATCAAATTCACTTCAATCAGTTCTGCATTCACACACATCACATCATTTATCACCAAATGTGTTTGATTCTTCATCCTGTATCCTCACCTTGATGTGTTGAACTGCTTCATCACACTCTTCTTTAATGTTTTCAGTGTGTTTGAGTTTCTCTTGTAAAGACTCCAGTGTTGTATTGAGTTCCTCCTGCAATTCAACAAAGTGAAAATCTGTGAAACTGAAGCTGCTGAGAGATGATAAGAATATGTTCATGAGGTCGATTATATGATGTATATTGTTTTTGTCATTAAAAATACATTTAGATATTTTTGTGAGGCTGAAATCCTTGAAAACTGTAATTAATTTGGAAGAATCTTGAATTATTATTTCTTTAAATAAATGAAGTTTTGTTTAAAATATCAATAATTCAAAGTGAGTGTGTCGTCAGCAGATCCTCGTCCAGGGATCGACCGAGTCTTCAAACTCAAAACTGCATAACAGGGTTATGCATAATAGTCTGCTATAGGGAATAGAGAGCGATCGATCAGTGTTTAAAGGAGGTAAATAAATAAAAGCTAAAGACCGGATGATTAAAGTTTTCATTCAGAGATAGTCAATGACATGCATCAGCTGCATAAAGATTGAGATCTCCAATACACACACGGGACGCCCCCTATAATAATTAATAATTCCTTGCATTTATAAAGCACTTTTCTAGGCACTCAAAACGATTTACATAGTATAGGGGGAATCTCCTCAACCACCACCAGTGTGCAGCATCCACCTGGATGATGCGACGGCAGCCATAGTGCGCCAGAACGCCCACAAATCGCTTCATGTCATCTAACACTCAGATGATCAGATATCTGTTATAAATCATGGAGCACTTTCAGAATAAATACATACAAGTTAAACTCAATCAACAGCATTTGTGACATAATGTGTATTACAACAAAAATAATAATTGTGTTTGTGTGTGTGTGTGTGTGTGTGTGTGTGTGTGTGTGTGTGTAAGTGACGCACATAAAATGGTGGACGTGACTCTCATGGAGAGTACATCACGTGAGATTTCTGGCCAGAGCATTTGGCCGTAGATGTGGGCGGAGAGAAGCTGGTTTAATGGCGTCTGCCTGTTTACCGCGTGTCTCCGCTTGCACGATAAATTAGGGACAAAGCTGAGTTCTATCACCAAGTTATCTACTAGTCAAATGTATGTGGTATGTTTGTGAGGGTCGTGTGTGTGTGGTTAGTACGAGAGAGAGAGAGAGAATAAAGTGGCGGCACCGCAGCCGGTTTCGTGATCGTGGGAGAGAATAACAGCTGTTAGTTTATCACTCATAATAAACCGGCTCGTAAACCGTCTCACGGTCTTTGACTCTTTAATGGATAAACTCAGTGTGCCGATGGCGGAAATACACAACAGTCCAACGTGGTTGGATTACAACACAGCAAATCTCATTTGTGATAACAGTACGTTACAGTAATACCATGAGTATTATTAACAGCATTGACCGGACTCGGCAGCCCATAAACTGTACAAGCTTGATACACAAGAATAACACACTAAAATATTCTACCTCTGCCCAGACGCAACCTCTTACTTCAACCGCGTGAGGATGCAGGTAGAATGTGTGTTCATCCATCGTTTGACTCCGACTCGGTTCCTCGTGGCTGGAGTGTTGACCGTTCCCTCGCTCTGTTGGCAGGCGGGCGGAGAAATCAGCGACGTAAACTTGATTGAAGAGGGAAGAGAAATCTTCTATCTTCACTTCTGCAGGCAAACGGATGAAGATGTGGATTGCTCGGCTGTCTCCTTCAGATCTGTTTGAGTGTTCAGTGGAACACAGAGTGATCAACTCGTCCAGTGAGATGGAGATTGTATGGCCACAGTTTTAACTCGTACGTTACTTCCTTGTGCAATGAGGCTACACCTGAGAGCAGCGATGAGATGTGTCTATGTCCGGCATGCAAAGTTGCTGGAAGCAATGCCCAGAATGATCTCAAAGGTATTTCTACTCCCGATGACATCATGGTTGAGGGGCGTTCTGTCGTGCACCTTATCCAATAAGAGTTGACAATTCGATCGCTTTGGAATTTCACACATAGGTGTAAAGTGAGCAAGGCTTCATGGGAGTTGTCGTCTGTTTTGTACTCCCTTTGTTTGATATTGGCACGGTCTTTATCAGTTAGATTTATGACAGTGTTTGTAGGCCTCAGTAAGGCTTTACGACTGTGTTAGGCATGCCTTTGTCTTGTATCTGAATACATGAGGCCCAACACTACCTTGCCTAGCAACCCGGCCAATTTGGTTGCTTAGGAGACCTGACTGGAATCACTCAGCATGCCCTTGATTCGAACTTGCAACTCCAGGTGTGATAGTCATCGTCTTTACTCGCTGAGATACCCAGACCCAAAAGTAAGTACATTTATAAGCTTCACATTTCTGACTTTAAACCCTCCAAACCTTGACACCATTCACTTCCCTTGTAAGTGCCTCTTTACCCGTTTTTCTTTATTCACACATATAAACAAACACACATGCACAGAAATGCAATCGAAGGTGCAATTTCTCCAAGAAAATCCACAGATAAGTCCTGGCATTAACCACCACTTGATATCTGGGTAACTTCTCCATTAAATTTTTACCACTTTGTCCATGTTAATATTGTCTAATTTTTATCACTTAAACCAACGAGCAACACCTGCAGATCGTAAACATTCAGAACTCACTGGTGCATGTGCCAACCCGTATCTCCTCTGAACAGGATTAAACACATTTTCTGTTAATCAGTGTTCAATTTGATTGAATGATTGTGTGTGGAGATGTTTTCTGGGGGCGGCTGTAGCTCAGGTGGTAGAGCGGGTGGGCCACTAATCGCAGTTGGCGGTTCAAATCCCGGCCCACATGCCGAAGTGTCCTTGTGCAAGGCACTGAACACCAAGTTGCTCCCAATGGCAGGCTAGCACCTTGCCTGGCAACTCTGTCGTCATTAGTGTATGTGTGTGAGTGTGTGTGAGAAATGGTAAATGGGACACAATGTAAAGCACTTTGGTAACCACTAAGGTTAAAAAAAAAATGCGCTATAAGTGCAGACCAGACCATTTTCTTTATTTTAGTTGCATGGGCAATGGAAACTCTTAATTTTATCATTTTAAAAACCCACTAACATCATTCCAAAGCAGCCCAAATTTTGACCACCCGTACAAGCACATTTTCCCCCACACAAATCTATAGAAAGTAGCCCAATTGGGAAGGAACCCGCCCAGTCTGGCAACACTGCAGATGTCTGATGAAGGATCTGAGGTTTTATTCTCATAAAGTTGAGACTTTTTTATTTTTTATCATAAAGAGTGCAGATAAATTACACACATGTTTTATCCTTGGATGACTCAAGAACATTTTTAGTACCTTGTAAGATGGAACAACTTCACAGATGGGTTTGAATTTATGATTGGTGTGTTTCTCTGAATCTCTGCACACTAAACACACCGGCTGTTTATCATCCAGACAGAAGAGTTTGAGTTTCTCTCTGTGTATACTGCAGATCTCCTCACACTCTGATCTCTCCTTTAGGAATGAATCACATAAATTCTTCAACACCAGATTACAAGGAGGTTCTTGTTTTGAAGATCTTCTCCTGCAGATGGGACACTCCTGAGTCCTCTTGATTTTCCAGAACTGTTGAAGACACTCTTTACACAAACTGTGACTACACGACAGTAAAAACAGGATCCTTGTAGATATCACAGCACACGGGACAAGAGAGATCTTCCACAGATAGAGAAGCCATTTTTACTGTTTCTAAAAGACGATCTGAACTTTACTTTCACTTCCTGAATGTTGCTTTCAAGAATGAATAACCATCAGAATCACCAAAGATCTGCTGTCTACTCTGAAACTAACTTCACAAAAATCCTTGTTGAAAGTATTTCCCTTAGTTCTGCACTGATCATTGATCCAAATATTCACAGAAGAGTCAGTACGACAGCAAAGAGAGAAATGAAACAGTCACTTCCTGGTGAGTGTTGTATGAGGGAGGAGTTTCTGTGTCTTTGTGATCTCTGAATCTATCTTTGTGTTCTTTGAATCTTTGTCTCATTTAACTCTGATCATTGGATCATAATGTTGTATATTCACATATTTCCTCATTACAGATATACACATGATTTATTAAGAGATTTATTCATTCTAGGGGTTAAATGAAAAAAACAAAAATCCTTTTAGAAAATATTATTTTTCTTTCTGCATTGATTCCTTTTTTATTTGTATCCAGAAATTAAATACAAATGAAGGACAAGCCAGTATGACAAGAAATAGAGACATGAGGATGGAGTTTATTACCTCCAAAATGAATTCAGTGAAACTCTCTCTAGAAGATAAGTTCAGAAAAGGAGTGACACAATAAGTTGTTTTGTCTTGTATTTCTCTGCACAGTAACCAGTTTTACATTTGACTATTTAAAGAAAATAGGGCCTATTAGGATCTATTCAACTTTTGGGAATGTACTCCAAAATGTATCTAGCTGCCAACTACAGTACAGAAAGAAACAACTCAACTAAAACTGATAAGCTGAGAAAGTAGCAAGTTACATCACAAGAAACATGACTAAAATATAGTGATGGTAAGATCTGATCATTTTACTAACTTGGATCTTTGAATCTCATTCAGTAAAATGAACAAATCTTTATTCAAGTCATTTCGTTCATTTGAGCCGTTCGATTAAAATGTTACTTTCAATAGCCAAAATCCACCAACATGTCTATATACACGAACATTGAGCATATTACCAGTGGATTACCAGTCCAGCCCTGATTGCCATATTCAGTGTTATGGAATAGAACCATCGTGGCAGAAATATTCACAAAATTACATATTTAAAGAAAAAAAGGCTATAAATTTAGATCAGAAATGCATCGTGTGTCACCAGGCAGTCATAAGGGGCAAACAGGCGGTCCAGAGAAGGTCAGGCGGATGGCCTGGAGACCAAGGGAATGACCTCAAGGTGGAGACTGGGTCTGGAGGTCTAGGAGGTGGCCACAGGACGGGGACTGGGTCAGGGGTCTGGGAGGCGGCCACAGGACGGGGACTGGGTCAGGGAGCCTGGGAGGCGGCCACAGGACAGGGACTGGGTCAGGAGGCCCGGGAGGTGGCCATAGGACCACAGCCATGGAGAACTCAGAGGGTGGAGCCGTGGAAGGCGGAGCCATGGAAGATTCAGGTGGCGGAGCCATGGAGGGCGGAGCCGTGGAAGACTCAGGTGGCAGAGCCATGGCGGGCTCAGGGGGCAGAGCGGTAGAAGGTTCTGGAGACAGGGCCATGGAAGACTCAGGAGATGAAGCCGTGGGAGGCGAAGCCAGGAGGACTTGAGGTGGAGCTGGTATGAGCCATGGAGACTCAGGAGGAAGGAGGAGAATTTACATATTATCTATTATATTATTTATAATAGAATCGTTAAGCACTGACGGAATGAAATAAGCCAATACTAAAGTCACGGTAAGTAGAATATTTGATACCAGATAATGTGCAGATATCAAGTATTAGATGTATAATCTAGGATTTACAAGCTATATTTAAAAATAGAATAGTTAAGCACTGTAACAATGAAATAAGTAGCAAATTGTATATGAAATAATTGAGATCTTTGGTATCAAAGAATGTGCAGGATAACAGGTATAATATACATTTTGACATTCAAATTACACATGACAACAAGAGGGAACAAATACAATTAACAGCATATCTTCAGTGATTCCTCGTGTGCCTGTATAAAAGTACAAACCATCCCATATTCATCCAAGGAGCTGCCCTCAAGGCAGGGTCACGAGAGAGAGAGAAAAAAAAAGAGCAATTTCCACAGTGAACAGTGTGGATTGTGTGAGTGTAGTCTGACACTTTTAGCAGGCTTTTTTTATGGGTCTTGATGTTACTGATTGCAGGATAAAGAAAGGGTTCCAGTTGTCAGTGATGCTGGGGTGTCAGTAGTCAGCCTAGGTTTAAGGGGTCGGCTGTGGGTCCCTCCCAGCTGTGCGGCGCCTTTTTCCACCTTCACGTTCAGATGCTCCTTTCAGGTAACGCGTAACGTTAACCTGGATCGCCTCATCAGTGGCATCCTGGGTTGCTGGGTTCTTCCGGATGGCTCCTGTAGAAAATAAAGATCTGTCATTCCATTTGAATGGCATAAGGTCATACACATCTACTTAAATATAAAAATATCCAACTTACTTTGAACAATGGTCTTCAGGAACATGTCTCTAAAACATGCTTTATCCCCTACACCAGTCCAGGTTGTATTGATGGAAAGGTGATTAGAGAAGATACTCTGAAGCATTCGCCACACGGTTGTCTTTAGGTCCCTCCCACATTTGATTGCCAAAAACCGAAGCTGAAAATACAAAAAAAAAGTGTTACAAATTAAATTTCTCTGAAGCTTCTCATAAATTTAAAATGTGACAGGCTGTGGATTCAGACTGTAGAATATGCAGTGTACAATCTTAATTTTACCTTTTAGATTACCCTATGGCTTTATAAACGAAATCGGCACACTTACAAATCGTTGCTGGAGCTTTTATCCTACCTCAAACTGTTGTCAAGCAACGCCAAATCTTCCTGGGTGTCTAGGGGGGGGAGTAACAGATCCCCTGGCAGGGATAACTCTCCAACCAAAACATTGGCACTGAAATGTTGCAGCATAGCGTCCATTTTGTTGTCCATGCTACGCACAACATCGCCAAATTCCAAGACGTCGCAGCACTGGGGTCTGATCTGCACCTACAGGGGTTCCCAGAATAAAAGAATAAAGTAGTCAGTCCTGGACCTTCAACTACTAAACTATGACATTTATATCTAGGTCTACTACATGTACAGGTGGCCCCAGTGGGAATTAAACCAACAACCACAGGTGTTGTTTGCAAGTTGTACCCGATTGCCCAGTCGCGAGCAAATGTCTTCAACATTGTCCCAACTTGCTTCACCTGCTCTTGAAGTGAGCCACTGTCACCTGGGAAGTAACAATATATTGATTAGCAATACACTAAATATAATAGTAATATAATATAACCACAATTATCATACCAGTAACTTTCCCTGTAATTTCTATCCACAGTATGTTATGCATGGCATACAAGTTCATAATGAAGAACCCTTATGATAACATCAATTTCATTTTTTTTCTTTGAAGCAGAATATTTGTTTGTAAAAGGGGAGGAAAAAGAAAATAATGAAATATTGGTATATAGATTTTGGTTGATATATCATACTGTACAGTGAAATGTGCTATTGTTATATCCCTACTCACCTGAAGGACGGATAGATCTGGCAAATCTCCAGTCAGGCCTTTGTGTGTGCTCCTGCATATCCACAGGTATTTTAATTCAAACATGCAACATATTGTAATAAATCTACAATATTCAGCCTTTACCTTACACCCTCGGTTGTTGCTCTACACTTATTATATTAAATACTTATTTATATAGCTTGCTCACTGTATAATCATGATAGCCTAATACTTATAATACAAGATTGCATCTTAAACGAATGACTGAGTTGAAAATTTGAATAAGAACGCATTTTACACAGAGGGGACCAGCTAGGGAAACTTACCTGCCTACAATAACTGTTTTCATTTGATTTGAGTTACATTAATCATGAATAACCTTAGCCGAGTCCCCAGGAACACCGGGCTATTAAAGTAACAAGCCTATAACTGCGGTCTTATCAATTCTAGCTTCACCATACACTCAAACTGTGAGGTTTATCTGCTTTCCTCATGGACCTGTAACACAATGCCCTGACAGTGACTTCACCTGTGCCCTGATCTTTATTAGAAACTGAGAGGAGACCAAGTTAATATAATTGATATTACAATTATCACAAAAATTAACAAACAGTTTGCTTTAAAACTAAGAAAAAACAAGCTTCTATACTAACGTTACATTAAAAATGAACACGTGGCAAACTAGCTTAGCCGCTATCTGCCGGCACACCACATTAGATTAAAATACTTACCCTTGTAGTTGTGCAGATAACTCGATATGTAGAGTTTAAAGCCCTTGTCCCTCTTGCTTGTCGGAGCAGGGGACCAGGCATCAACAATGCGATGAACATCGCTGACGCGTATTTTCAGAAGATTCTGGAGACATCGAGTAAAAACAGACATTTTGGGCGACGTGCAAGTAAACCGGAAACAGATATACTGACTTCTGGCGACAGCGGAAGTTCGTCACTACGCTTGTGCACGTAGGCTATTCAGTCTTTGTAATGTGTTTTAGCAATACATTTTTAACATTTATAATGCGTTTCGATTTTTTTTATTGCCTATACAGGGACTTTAACACTTTCTTAAACATTTGTACAGGTCATGCAAACGAATCCCTTACCTGTAAAAGGTAAAATAACAAAAAAATCGAGGTTGGAAAAAATGTAAAGACATAAACTAAATTTCTGCGCAATTGTGAAACCAGCTTTTTCATTGAGTTTATCCTTCATGTCAAAACGGGGATTTTCATGTTTATGACAGATATCACCATGGTTGCAAATTAATAAAAAAAATATAAAGTATACCCGAGATTTTGGCCATGTTGCAGATGTCTTTCACTGTTCACTGATAGTCAGGCATTGGTGAAAAGTCTAACTTCATAAATTTATTCTGCTAAATTGTTCATACCATGAATTAAATATCTATTTTAAAACCTAATCAGAATCAGAAAGATATTTATTGCCAAGTAAGTTTTACAAAAGGAATTCTTTTTGTTTTTTTGGTGCATGTCTCAAATGTGCATCAATCAAAGAAATGTAAACAATTTTCAAGTGCATAAAATAATTCAATATATTTTACATATATTACTGTATAATCGTTTCAGAGTTTCAAAGTAATTTAAATGTAATTTCCTAAACCTTACCTTATCATGGAATCAAGAGTCAAGAATCTGTTATAAACCCTAATGGCTTTGGAGCAAAAAATAATAATAGCCAACATGGCTGGTCGATTTTGAGAGTAGAAATCCTTGTATTTCAAAGCGGCTTGCCACCAGCCGGCCACGGTCCATTGGCCGGAGGCAACCGCCAGAGAAAATGAAGCAGTCGTCCCACCGGCTGATCGCCGGCGGCATTTCGCAAGAAATGGGAGTGACGAATTCGGCGGCAAACGTTTCATCCCCGCCAGTGGGACGCACCTGTAGCCGACAGCTTAGGGTCGGCGGCAAAAAGAAGCCGTGCGGACATTTTTTGCTATCTGGGCACATGTTTGGTGACCGCTGTACCCACACACACCCTTAAAATGGCATATTTTGTAGGTGAAAAAAATAATAATCACAGGAGAAGTCTGCCCTCTTTGTATGTGATAGAGGGGCACCAGATGTGCAACCAGGTGAAATTTCTCAGGGAGCAAAGTTAGAGCACATCCCATGTACAATTTGTACCGTGTATTTTCACAGCGGGTCCGTGGATACGACTCAGAAAGGTCCAAATGAATCCAAATTGACAACTATAGCTTCTCAGGGGCCCCTGAGTCAGGGCCTACATTTTGGAGACCCTGGGGGCTTGCTAAGTATTAAAGCCTCAGATGAATACACTGTTGCACATGGGCCTACATTTGAGACTGTCTCATTGATTCATATGATAGGCAGAGAGATCTGTTGAAAATAATGAAAATTACTATGCTCTTAGTATATCGATAAGGGGCACTTGACATGTCACCATTTGAAATTTGGGGTCCGTTGGAGCTCAGGGAGCAAAGTTAGAGCCCGTCCCACTTAACATTTCTACCATTCATTTTCACAGTGGGTCCATGGACACAACTCTGAAAGGTCCAAACGACTCCAAATTGAAATCTGTAGCTTCTCAGGGGCCCCCTAGTCAGTGTGCAAAGTTTCAAGTCCGAATGACTTCATTAAGTCATGTATGAGTGTCATGTTAAGTCATGTATGACTTTGTTAAGTCATGTATTTGTAAAAAAAATTGAATGTAAATGTTACTCTAAGTGTTTAAAATGAATAGCCCACAAACCTGCTGTTGAGTCTCCACAGAACAAATTGCTTATGGACACTTTCATTTTCTATGGTAATTATACATGTTTATGAGTTGTAAGTTGCATAAACATGTTGTATTGTGTATTCTGTACAGGAGAACAGCTTTCAGCTTCCTAAGTCTATCCAGAGCTGAGATCTGGACATACCACCTAAGATTTATCCCATTCACAGAAATAGTGGTTTCGTAGACACTGGAATGTGATGGTTTTTAAGGGCTTATGTTGTTCAGGGGGCTTCACTGAGTCACCTAAATGTGATTTTAAGTCATAAATGTGATCCTTGAGTTATAAAAATTATTTCCACCAAGTGATTTTTGGCCCATTACATTGACTGGAAGTGGGACTACCCATGTGCAATTTATTTGCATTGGCTGAAATCATCACTTGGTGGACATCAAAAGTTTGACACATACAGCTATAGAATCAATTGTAAATGGGCAGTTAGTCAGTTTGTGGTTACACAACTAGGTCTTTCAGGTCAAAGTGGGCAAAATAGTTGGTTTGGGGTCTAAAAGCTTGGTGAAACACAAGTTTCAGCTTCCTAAGTCTATCCAGAGCTGAGATCTGGACATTCCACATACAATTTGTCCCATTCACAAAAATAAAGGTTTCATGGACAGTTGAATTTTTATGTTTTGATGGGTGCACTATGTTCAGGGGGAGTCCTACAGTAACTTAAATGTGATAAATATGATCCTGAGTTGAAAAAATTAGGTCCACCAAGTGATGATTTCAGCCAATGCAAATAAATTGCACGTGGGTGATCCCACTTCCAGTCAATGTAATGGGCCAAACATAATTGATTGGTGGACATCATTTTTTTAACTCCAGGATAACATTTATGACATAAAATTACGTTTAGGTGACTGTAGGACTCCCCCTGGACAAAGTGCCCCATACAAAACATAAAAATTCCACTGTCCATGTGTTGGTGGACACAAATACAATCAATTGCTAATGGGCAGTTAATCTGTTGGTGGACATACAGCTATACAATCAATTGCTAATGGGCAGTTAGTCTGTTGGTGGACATACAGCTATACAATCAATTGGAAATGGGCAGTTAATCTGTTGGTGGACATACAGCTAAACAATCAATTGCTAATGGGCAGTTAGTCTGTTGGTGGACATACAGCTATACAATCAATTGGAAATGGGCAGTTAATCTGTTGGTGGACATACAGCTATACAATCAATTGCTAATGGGCAGTTAGTCTGTTGGTGGACATACAGCTCAACAATCAATTGGAAATGGGCAGTTAGTCTCTTAGTTGGGATACAGCTATACAATCAATTGATAAGGGGAAGTTAGTCTTTTGGTGGACATACAGCTATACAATCAATTGCTAATGGGCAGTTAATCTGTTGGTGGACATACAGCTTTACAATCAATTGGAAATGGGCAGTTAGTCTGTTGGTGGACATACAGCTATACAATCAATTGGAAATGGGAGTTTGTCTGTTGGTGGACATACAGCTATACAATCAATTGCTAATGGGCAGTTAATCTGTTGGTGGACATACAGCTTTACAATCAATTGAAAATGGGAGTTAGTCTGTTGGTGGACATACAGCTATACAATCAATTGCTAATGGGCAGTTAATCTGTTGGTGGACATACAGCTTTACAATCAATTGGAAATGGAGAGTTAGTCTGTTGGTGGACATACAGCTATACAATCAATTGCAAATGGGAGTTTGTCTGTTGGTGGACATACAGCTATACAATCAATTGGAAATGGGAGTTTGTCTGTTGGTGGACATACAGCTATACAATCAATTGGAAATGGGCAGATAGTCTCTTAGTTGGGATACAGCTATACAATCAATTGATAAGGGGAAGTTAGTCTTTTGGTGGACATACAGCTATAGAATCAATTGTATGATTGAATGGGCGGTAAGTCAGTTTGTGGTTACACACCTAGGTCTTTCAGGTCAAAGTGGGCAAAATAGTTGGTTTGGGGTCTATGATAGTGTGTCTGTGGACAGCCCCAACCCCTCAGGGTGATCTGGGGGTCTCATTGGTCAATTTGGGAAAAACAGTTGGTTAGGGGGCAGATAATGGGTCCATGGACAGCCCCGCCCCCTCCGGGTGGGCAGGGGGTCTCACTGGTCAATTTGGGTAAAATAGTTGGTGAGAGGGATGATAGTGGGTCTGTGGACCACCAGGGTGGCACAGTGACAAATTGAACGAGAGACAGCACTGCCCCGAGAGGTGCCCAACTGCCATCGATATGAATGGTGAAGGCCCCCATTCATTTAAGCCAGAGGTGGTTAAATTAAAAATAGTAGCCTACTTGATTAAACAAATAATTGACACCATAAAGATGCACTTTTGATCAAATGTTTTTACCGTTTGAAATGTTTACAACATTTTAACGTGAAATTACATGTATTGTTTGTTTAATATATTATCAGTTTTACCGTATATTTTAAGGCATCTTCCCGTAAACAATTTATCGAGTTTGTACCATAGCATTTTTACAGTATATTACCGTCAAAATTAGACATCTTTTACAGTCATGTACATGATTTTATCTAAAACAGTTTTCAGGTTTTCACCCATAAAATGCTTTTATGTGCAGAACTTCTTTCTTACGCCATTGTTTAAGCATCTTTCATAGAAACAGCCCAAACTTGTGTTTCTAGTTCGGTAGAAGAGCAGAAAAGATGTGACTGTAATGATGAGTCAACAGGGTTGAGATCCAAGTGCAGATTTTAATAACATAAATGAAGTAATACAGACAGGCAGGAGTAAATCACCAGCAGCAGTAATATCAGAGGCAGGTATTCAATAAACAGGCAAGAGATCGGGGCAGGCAGCAACGGGTCAAAACCGGGTAAATAGTCCAGGATCACACACAGGAAATGCAAAGAAAACAGGGAACACTCAGTAATGTCAGCCAGGGCAAAACAAGACTTCACAATGTCAGAGAATGAGTGTGAGAATTAAATAGCTGACAGGATTGGACACAGGTGAACAGGTAATCAATGACAGGTAAGGGGATTATGGGACATGGAGTCCAGAGAGTTGAAGTCAATCCCCAGGTGATGGAGCCTCTGGTGGTGAGCAGAAGGAACAACAGAGGCAGAATTCATGACAGTGACAGTGAGTGAGCAGTCGATGGAAAACCTTTGTCCCGATGTTGATGTAAATAATGTTTTACAACATTCATCATACAATACAATAACAGGGTAACAGGTGCATTTTATGACCACATATTGTGCAGAGGTGTACTGCTGGAGGGGTGCAATAAAATGCCCCATAAGGAACATCAGAAGAAATAGAAAAGAAAATCTGTGATTTTAAAACTTTTTTTAACGATTTTAACTGACCAATAGCACGACATTACTGACCTCAATAATAAACAAACAAGCACAATTAAAATCACAAATCCAGTAGAAATTTTATTGATTATTTGATGATTCATATTTGATCACTTGGTTTAGTTTTGGATTAAATTATGATAAAATGTTGAATTCCATGAATTTTGTAATTGTTGTTATTGATGAAACCCTCTTTAATACTCATTTTCTACTGTATATATACTTGAATGTTTGTGTTGAATTATTTCACTTCACTGAGAAGATATCACAGACACAGAAGTTGAGTGGACGTGTTTAAGTGTATGTTACGAGATATTTCTCTGGAGAGTTTTAAATGACACTTAAACATGTGTTTAATGCACAAGTAAACCCTTCACAACATATTCAGACACTTAAAGACTTCATGTGTGCATTATGAAAATAATACAGCTGTTAATGGAGTATTTCTACAATGACATCTGTAACTGAAACCTTCTGCTTTTGTGTGATGCTGCATCCACACAGATAAAAGAATAAAGTCTAAAATCACCTCCTATCAGTCCTTTACAAAGATCAACAATTCATAGTGTTTCACAATTCACAATGATTTCTCTTAAATTCTCTTATTTTATCATCGATAATCACAATCAGTCAGAACTGTGATTTTCTGTCACCATCAGTTTAACTGGTAAAATCTTCAGATTATTATAACTCCAGAAGAATGGCAAGAGTGTGTGTGTAAATGTGTGTGTGAATGTGTGTAGATGTGTGTTAGTTACAGGATCAGAGAATGACACTTTTCCTCCGTCATAATCCAGATGAACTCTCACACGCTCAAGATATCTGTGTGACATGAAACACAGTGGAGGAATGATTGATGTATAGTGAGAATAAACCAAATTCATTATACTGCACACTCCAGACATCACTGTTGAAGAAAACAACTCCCTTCCTCTGGTTTGATGCTGTAGTTACTCCAACAATCCACTCTTCATTGTCTTTAACCTCCACATCCCAACAGTGTGTTCCTGAATTAAAACTCTCTGAACCCAGAACACACGTATAACAGTTAAATCTCTCTGGATTATCAGGAATCGGTTGATTGTTCCAGCTGTTTCGCACACTGGTCAGATCATCAGACAGGATCAGAAATGGATGTGCAGTGTTTGGATCCAGAATCACAGGAGCTGATGAGAGAAACAATTGTTACATACTGTGACATATTCTGAATATACACAAAAACAAAATATCAATTTGAAATGTTTGAGGGGTGACATGATGGGCACATGCGCTCTTAGAGGGGTTCAGGTTAGGGTCTGGATGATCGTTCATACATGCTGCACCGCGTCTCGCTGTTTCTTCAGTGTCTCACGGAGGACTGGCACATTTTTACACACTGGGTCAAGTTAATAAGAGCTTCAGGTTTCAAAGATGCATGCCGGGACACCTGCGTCCTGTTTCAGTCGTGGCACTGTATCTAGTTTTTTTTTTTCACCTGAACCTGAACTTAATTATTAAATCCTAATAATAGATTTAATAATTAAGTTCAGGTTGCAAAGATACAGAAGCCCTGAACCGCAATGTGTAAAAAAAAAATTGTTTCTCAGTTCTTGCCTGAGTCTAAAATATGTTCCCCTTCTGTCGCTCTCTCCATGTTGTGTCAGAGAAGCGAGTCACAGACCAGTTCCTGTTTAATCCTCTGACGCTCTGCATGCTGTTGGATCTTACGGCGCATAACAGCGGCTTTCTCCTTCCTTGCACGGCTGTGCATTTTGTTGCCCCTGGGCACTTCGACAGCGCAGACAACTCGAAAGAGTTATTCTAAAAGAGTAATTTCGCTCTAAAAAGAGCAAAACACAGCGGCGTTGAACGTCCTTCTCAGGACGCGTTTTTTTATAGACGATTTTTCCGCCCCTCTGTAGTTTCTGGATGCGGTTGATTTCTCCCCACCTCTGACGGTCATAAAAACTGCCTCACATACCTGGGTTGCAATCACATGCAGGCAGTGTTTTTATGAATGGTCTATGTTTTCAGTACGAGAACATAGCCATGACAGCATTGCGGTTGTAGGCTTTTTCTTGTAGTGAGAGAAAGCACTTCAGCCGCCCCCGCACCTCGCCTCCTTCCTACGGGATTGAGGCAGGCGCCGCGGGCGATGAAGATGATCTGGGGAGAATAACGGGACGCTTTCGCCGGGTAAATCCCTTCGAAACCTCCCGCCTCCCCGGCACGCTTGCCTGCTTCCCCCGAGCTCGGGATTAGTGCGGTCCGCTTAACGGCCTACCGTCCGGTCCCTTGAGCTCCCTGGCATTGGATGATGACATCACCGCTGCATCGGAGAGCGTAACAGCGGCGTCGGATGCGGATAACTCGCCTGGGCCACCACCTTCGGGTCTGCCGCCCACTCTGAGCCTGACGCACGGAGGTCCGCTATGCTTCCCCAGGCTTAATTGGTTCTGCAGGCATGTGCGCATCTTTGAATCTCATTCAGCAAAATGAACGAATCTTTATTCAAGTCATTTCGTTCATTTGAGCCGTTCGATTAAAATGTTACTTTTGTCACAATCCCCTGTTGTCTGCCCTGTGTTTCTCACTTGTCACCTGTCCTAAACTACACTTCCCATAATTCCCTGCCCTCATCACTGCCAGCAGTCATTCATTGTTCTCAGCTGTGTGTCGTTTATTCATTATCCTTGTTTATTTAAACCCTGTTGTTTCACCATTCGTAGTCGGTTGATAAGTGTTAATGTCTTCTAGATTCTTGTATGTGTTCCTGCCTGAGCCCTTCGTGGATGTTTCCTCTTGTTTATATCTTTTGTTTCCCCTCGTGGATGTTTTGTTTGTTCCAGTCTTGTTTGTCTTGTTATTTTCAATAAAGCTGCACGTAGATCTTCACTCCTCGTCTGTCTTGTAACAACTTTCAATAGCCAAAGTCCACCAACATGTCTATATACACGAACATTGAGCATATTACCAGTGGATTACCAGTCCAGCCCTGATTGCCATATTCAGTGTTATGGAATAGAACCATCGTGGCAGAAATATTCACAAAATTATAAATTTCAAGAAAAACAAAGACTATAATTTTAGACCAGAAATGCGTCGTGCAACTGTAAGAGAAAATAATAAAACCTAACTACCCACATATTTTTAAGAAAGGTTGAGAATTATTAACTCATTTCTGTCTCCAATACCAAACATATACGGCTGTCAGGTGAGAAAAGAATGAATGCCTAAGACCAGAAAACTCGGGAGGTGAACTACGGCGTTTTC
>NC_068283.1:45088949-45111449 GCF_025860055.1 Xyrauchen texanus | reverse complement strand
TGTTTCTCCTAAAATTCTTATGGAGACATGGAAATTAACAGAAATGAGTCAATGTGGTTGACATTCAGTAAGAGTATAAAGCTATTCGTGTGAGTAGCATCCCAAAAATCATTAAGCGTTGGGAGAATTTGATAAGAAATATTTCAGTCTGTATTGAGATGTCTGATCTTTGATTGCAGACTGTGGCAGGGCGGAGGGCGGGGCCGGGTCGTGATCCTACACACCCGGTCCCGTATTAGGCAAATTAAGCCTCCGAGAGGGATAAAGGTCGACTGCAGAGGATCGTGTGGGAGAGAGAGATTGTTTACGGATATGTCTGTCATATGTGTGTGTTTGTCTTTTAAGTTTGTCATTAAAACTATTATTTATATTGTCAAGCCGGTTCTCGCCTCCTCCTTTCCACTGATCCCTTTACACTGGTGCTGAAATCTGGGAAGGAGGAGGGATACGCCATAGTAGAGTTCTTGCTACTACCGTCCACCCCAATGGAGCAGCCTCGGCCATCTGCCGGGGGACGAGGAGCCCGGCCGCCTTGAGGAGAATGACGGCTGCCGACCACGAGGGGAGAAGGGGCTCCTAACCGACAGCCTGGAGTGGTCAGGGCCGCTGCCAGGGGTGCAGGAGTCGCCTACCGGCCGCTGAAACGCAGCAGGGTTTGAGATTGTCAACCGCGAGCGGGGAGGGGATCGCTGCCGACAGCCTGGAGCAGGAGAACCGCTGCCAGGGGCGGGGGAGACCCCTTCTGTTCCCCGAGAACGCGGCGGGGTGTTCCGTCCGTGTGCGGCTGTTGTCCGATAGAGGGTGGAGGAGTGGCCGAGGAACAAGCTGCGGGGGGTACTACACTGTTACAGGAAGTACCCCCCAGTTTAATTATTTCTGTTTCCCTCCCTCATCCAGGTAGACAGGGATGACCTGCCGGCAGACGGGGCTTAGGGCTTAGGGGTGTACATTATGCCGGGGGCTCCTCAGCCTGAGAGAACGAGGGAGGATATGGCAGGGCGGAGGGCGGGGCCGGGTCGTGATCCTACACACCCGGTCCCGTATTAGGCTAATTAAGCCTCCAAGAAGGATAAAGGTCGACTGCAGAGGATCGTGCAGGAGAGAGAGAGATAGTTTATGGACATGTCCATCATGTGTGTGTGTTTGTCTTTTGTTTAAGTTTTATATTAAACCATTATTTATATCGTCAAGCCAGTTCTCGCCTCCTCCTTTCCATTGAATACGTTACACAGACATTCTGAGAACCGATCCTGAGATATTAGATCATTTGTGATTTCTTTATTTCTTCATGGAAGCATTTCAGGTGGATTTCTAAAATCTCAACTCCAGATATGAGCTCACGAGGGCGAGAATACAGGTGCATGCTCGGCCGACATCCACACGCCCACTGTGACTCAAGATGTACCGCCGTGCCGTGGGCGAGTTGTTGTTTTGATAAGACAAAATACGAGCACATGTGTGCAAACCCTACAGATGTGTCTGCAGAAAACAGATGGAGAAGTGATTAAAGGAGGTTTTAATGAGGTGTTGTGCTGACTCACTCAGTGCAGGTGCTCCTAAAAGACCTGGAAAATAAACAACATTAAAAGTTCTGTGTGTTGTGTCTTAGTATTGAAGACAATTCAAAAAAATACATTGCAGATTTGCAGCTGCAGATACGTTTATTTGTTTGATTGAATTCCTGTGCACAAAGCTCGACTTGAGTCTTTCAACGCTAGGTGTTGAAAAAGCCTGAGATAAAATAATCAAAAAATATCATTCATCATGAGTCACAGAGCGATAGACTGCAAGCTCCTATGCAATAGCATGAGAGAGGTGTGTCAAGCAGACCAGGTGAGCTTTATTCTTTAAACATGATTTATTGCTATTCGTTCATACTGGCACCAACAGTGGCATCTACACTAGCTGTACACACACAAACACACACACACACACACACACACACTGTGACAAATGTCGTCCAGTGAGTCACCTCTCGCTGGCCGTGTGCTACCACTGTATGGGTGGATGTGTGTGTGTTTATGGGAGACACCCAGCGCGTGTTGCGGTCATTGTGGCCAAATCATCCATGGCAACATGACACTGCTGCTATTGTTCAAATCTTCAGTCCACAAAGACACTACAAAGCCAACACACAAACACACACAAACACACACACACACACACACACACACATGTTGTGTTTCCATGTTTTATGGGGACTTTCCATAGACATAATGGTTTTTATACTGTACAAACTTTATATTCTATCCCCTAAACCTAACCCTACCCCTAAACCTAACCCTCACAGAAAACTTTCTGCATTTTTACATTTTCAAAAAACATAATTTAGTATGATTTATAAGCTGTTTTCCTCATGGGGACCGACAAAATGTCCCCACAAGGTCAAAAATTTCGGGTTTTACTATCCTTATGGGGACATTTGGTCCCCACAAAGTGATAAATACACGCTCACACATACACACACACACACACACACACACACACACACACACACACACACACACACACACACACACACACACACACACACACACACACACACACACACACACACACACACACACACACACACACACACACACACAAACACACACAAACACAAGTATTTGAATTAAATGAGAATGAAAATGAACAGATAGTTAGTTCAATGGATTTTACCATTACGCCAGAAACATTCCTTACACAAGTATGTGTGCGCAATGGGTTGTGGGTGTGCCGGTGTTCCCGCCAGGCTTTTTTAACCTTCAGTTTCACCAGTAAGACCATACTGGTCAACCAACTTCACCAGCTAGGATTAATAGATACCTAATAAATACATGACTTATGCACAACAGAGTCACTGGAATACTTTAATACTTTCGAATAACTTGCGAGTCTTTTAATTCTTGTGTTCACTCTCGCCCCAGAAGCTAGTTTAGGTTTGGTTACATTTTAAGTGGCCAAACCAAATCCAGCAAAGCTTTTGGCGCTTCCATGCTTATGCTCCACACCCATTCTAACACACACACACACACACACACACACACACACACACACACACACACACACACACACACACACACACACTGGCATCCAAATGAGGTTTGCAGATCTAATCCTGTAATTAGTGCATGTGATTTAAGAGCAGCTGCGGTGGATTGATTTAATGCATTGAACGTTTTACATGTTGAGTTCTCATATTAATATTCTGAATCAGCACATCTGAACTGAACATCAGCGCTGGGAGCAGCTGCCGCAAACTGCCCTGGCAACAAAGCGATAGCAAATGTTCTCATGGCTGGCTTTGGAATTTCAGGTTCTGTTTCCACACAATAGAAACTCGGGCCAGGAGTGCCAAATGTTTCCAAATTAGGAATCCAGAGTTTCAATACACGTGGCCTCGCTGTTCTGATAGTTCACTCACTGCAGCTCTATTTAACTGATTTGTTTTATTTTGAATGCATCACTATGTATTTAATACTCTCAGATTTTATCAGAAACACACACATGCTGCTAACGCAGTCTGCAAAGTGTTTGATCGCAAAAACAGCATCACAACTTTGACCGTGCTTTGACCGCAGAAGAATCGGGGAGATCAGCTGCTGAAACAGAAACAGAAGGAGACTGCTGAAGTTCAGCCTCAGAGCAAAACATCACTACACATTGTTCACACACTCACACACACTTGTTGTGTTTCCATGTTTTATGGGGACTTTCCATAGACATAATGGTTTTTATACTGTACAAACTTTATATTCTATCCCCTAAACCTAACCCTACCCCTAAACCTAACCCTCACAGAAAACTTTCTGCATTTTTACTTTTTCAAAAAACATAATTTAGTATGATTTATAAGCTGTTTTCCTCATGGGGACCGACAAAATGTCCCCACAAGGTCAAAAATTTCGGGTTTTACTATCCTTATGAGGACATTTGGTCCCCACAAAGTGATAAATACACACACACACACACACACACACACACACACTACTGAAACAGTACAAACTACACATCAATGGTGTTGTTAAACCTGGTTTTGCTTTCAAAATCTGTGGTAATTCCTGGATCAAACATGAGGTCCCCTAGCAACCGCCACTATGGTAAACATGAGCATTAAACACTATAATGTGAGATGACAGTGTGAGGGCGTCTCACACCTGTGCGTGTAATTACAGACTGCAGTTTAGACCAGGTGACACCCGCATACACACACACACACACACACACACACACACACACACACACTAATGACTTCTGAACTCTGAGTAAGAGTTCAAACTGAGGTCAAAGAAAAATCAGCTCACAAACACATACATCTCTATCTCTGACAATACAGTCCATTTTGATGGCTGTGATGAAGCACGGCTGGTGCAGAATCAGATGATCAGCAGGAGAGCAAGATAACGGGCAGCCAGAGACGCCGGTTCAAGAGAGAAAGAGATGCATGTGTGGGAACCAGCAGAGCAGTAAACATAAAGTTTTAATGTCAAACTCAAATTAAAACATAAACAAACAAACATGCACCTGTGGCCGCGTGCATCTCTCTCTCTCCCGAACTGGTGCCTCCAGCTCGTCTTTATCCCACTCTCAGCTGATTAGCCCAATTCAGGGCCAGACGTGTGGCTTCACGGCCTGGCCCAGCCCCGCTCACCTCCTTGTCACACTCTCCATCACCCGACTCAGTTCTGGGTTACCCCAGCATGACGCACCCCTTCCTTCTTAGTTTGGGAGTGTTGTCCTACCGGCCATGCCTGCCGGCAGGTCTTCCCTGCCATTCTGGAGCCCTGAGAGAGATGAGGGGTGGGAAAGTTGTGAGGGAAAGAGCGACAGAGGGAGAGAGAGAGAGGAGAGAGAGAAAAACTTGCATGCCTGCTCCTGGACACACTGTCGCCTGGTCCTCAACAGCTCCTCCGTCCTCTGGTGAACGGCAGCTCACTCCTCCCCTGGTGGACGGCAGTGAGTACTCCGGCCCTTGGCGGGTGGAATCGCTCCTCCCCTTCTTCAGTGGATGGCAGCGGCTCTTCCGTCCCCAGGCAGATGGCCATGACTGCTCCTTTGGAGGACGGCAGCAAGGAGGACTCCACGACAGTGCATCCCTCCTCCTTCCTGGGTTTCGGCACCACTGTAACAGTATAAGGACGGGGAAGAAGGAGGTGGAAACTGGCAGAACAGTCAACGTAAACTTTAATGAGAAACTCAACTTAAAACAAATGTTCACAGACACACATGTAAGGCGGCCACGTGTGTCTCTCTCTCTCTCTCTCTCTCCTGAACTGGTGCTCCGGCTCGTCTTTATCCCCCTCCCGGCTGATTAGTTCTATACAGGGCCGTGTCTTCATGACTCAGCCCCACAATCCTCCTCATCACATGTTGGTTGCAACATGAAGCATTTCCCATGTTTCCATAAATATGAGGGGGTATTGTTGCATTGTGTTATAATATCATATTGTGTTGTGAACTGTTTTGTCTTGTGTCAAGTCAAGTCATTCATTTTTATTTGTATGTCTCTTTTCACTAATGTTTCATCGTTTCAAAGCAGCTTTACAGGAAACCATGCATTAACAAAAAAATAAACTGTAATATCTATAAAGTCATCATTGTGTAGTTTGTTTTAATATGACTGTAAATTGTGAATAGAAATTAAATAATTAATTAATATTTGTATTTAGAAACCTTGTGAGCAAGCCGACGGTGACTGTGTTGGTTAATGGAGAAAATAAACTTGGGACTCACAGTGTGGGCCAGTTGCCCTCTGACTAAATGAATATAATGCCAATATTAGTTATTTATGTGCCAAGTCATGGTTTTATATTTGTAAATTCAGTAAGTGTTAAGGTCCATTGTTATAAAAAAGAAAGCTCTTAAATCACATGCACTAATTACAGGATTAGATCAGCAAACCTCATTTGGATGCCATATTTCTTGGTTCTGGTCAGCACTCTGGCAGCTGCATATTGAACCAACTGAAGTTTGTTTATTGAACTTGCTGGACATCCTCAGTTGGAAGAATGATGTTCTGCCAACATTGGAAATTTGATTTTCAAAGGACAAATATAACACCTAAATTCTTCGTTGTTGGAGATAACATATCAGTACATCCACCGAGAGTCAAATTATATTTTAGTTTTAGAAGGTTTTGGTCCAATGATTATTACCTCTTATTATCATTATATTTTGTCGGAATTTAGTAGAAGGAAATTTCTGGCCATCCAAATCATTAATTTCATTGATACACTGTTAATTTTGAGAATTGTGAATTTTTGTTGGGTTTAGAAAAATATAAAGTTGGGTATCGTCGGCATAACAGTGGAAACTTATTCCACGATTCCTGATAATATCTCCCAGGGGAAGCATATACATGGAGAAAAGCAGAGGTCCTAAAACTGATCCCTGTAGCACTCCATACTTAATGTTCATTTGATTTTGTACACACAGTGGTAGCAGTCATATAAATAGGGCCTAAACCATGCTAATGCAAGTCCACTAATGCCAACATAATTCTCCAGCCTATTCAAGAGAATGTTGTGATCTAACGCGTCGAATGCAGCTCTATGATCTAAAAGCACTAGTAGAGAAATGTAGCCGTGATCAGATTATAAGAGCAAGTCATTTGTAATCTGATAAGTGCAGTCTCTGTACTGTGATGGGGCCTAAATCCTGACTGAAATTCTTAATTTATATTTAATTTCTCAGTAGAAATTAACATAGTGGGGAGGACACTACCTTTTCTAAAAATGTTCGACATAAATGTTCGATTTGAAATCAGTCTGTAATTAGCCAATTCTCTAGGGTCCAGCTGTGGCTACTTTATAAGTGGTTTGATAACTGCCATTTTAAAGTTTCTTGGGACATGTCCTAAGCATAGCAAGGAGTTAATGATATTAAGAAGAAGTTCTGAGATTACAGGAGATACCTCTTTTAAGATCTTAGTTGATATTGGATCTAACATACATGTTGTGGCTTTTGATGTTTCGATAAGTTTTGTTAGCTCTTCATGACCTATGACAGAGAAAGATTGAAGTTGCACATGAGGAAAATTATTAGACACTGTTTTCTGAGGTGCTATGACAGGTGATTGCATAATTCCAATTTTATTTCTGATTATTTCAATTATATCAGTTAAGAAATTTATGAAGTCATTGTGTTGCAATATCTAGTTCAGTCTATGCTTTATTCCTAACAATTTTGCCACAGTACTCAATAAACATCTAGGATGTAGAAGAGTTTGCTACAATATGCTGACCTGGCAGCTTTTAGTGCCTGTCTGTAGCTAAAGACACTATCCTTCCATGCATCACGAAATACCAAATTTCAATACAATTTTGTATTCTTCCACTTTCGCTCCATTTTCTGAGCTGCTCTCTTGAGAGCATGAGTGAAATCATTATACCATGGTGAAAGGCTTTTTTCTTTAATTTTCTTCAATCGAAGTGGGACAAAACTCTTCCAATTGTCTATAAATCCTATGCTATTCTCCAGACACCACTCAGACATTCAGCCATTCAGTGACACTAATCTACTATAAACCTCATCACCACGATGAGCAGGGAGGGGACCAGAGCATATTACAGTGTCTGACATAGTTTTTGCAAGTTCACACACCACTTTAACATTATCTCTAGTGATCTCCGACTGGCGAAACCAGACATCATTAGTGCCAACATGAATGACATTTTTAGAAAATCTACGTTTACCATTAGCCAGCACTTGTAAATTTGATCTGATGTCAGATGCTCTGGCACCCGAAATGCATTTAACAATAGTGGCTGGAGTCTCTATTTACTCGTTCCTTACTTAATAGAGTCTCCAATAACAAGGGGTCTTTCAATATGATTCCCAGTAGGTGTACCACTGAGTGGAGAGCATCAATTGGAAACCCTAACATGAGCAGGAGAGTGGCATTGCTTTGCTGAGCGAGTATGCCACTGAGACATCACCCAATCACCCTGTTGTGGGGTCTCTTCAGCTGGAACCAAAGTGTATGTGTTGCTCGCTGTACCACATGCATCTGAAACAGTATCTACCGGCTTCTCTTTCTCACTGACCTCCACTAGCGTTAGGATGCGGTTCTCTAACTCATTAACCTTCTCTGTCAGCTGTGTCCTGTTGTGTTTTTTTGGTGTTATGTCATAATATGTTTTTGTCTTGTGTGTTGTGTTCTGTGTTTGTTGATTTGTGTTTTGTGTGTTGTTATTGTGGTTTATATCGTGTGTTATATTATTATGTTGTGTCATGTCATGTTATTTGTTGCATTAAGTTATGATGCATTGTGTTTCATATTGTTTTGTGTCTTTTATTGTTTTGTGTGTTGTGTTATGTTGAGTTACATTGAGTTTTTTGTACTAGTATTGTGACTTTTGTTGTGTGTTATGTCATATTGTGTGATGGTTAGTGTTGTATTGTCTTTATGTACTGTGTTTTGTGTTGTATCATAATATTGTGTTGTCTTATTTTGTTGTTTTTTGTGTAGTGTCATCATGTTGTTTTGCTGTAGTGTACTGTAATATCTTATTGTATTGTGTTATACTGTGTTGTTTTGTGTTATATTTTCATGTGTTGTGTCATGTTAAATTGTTTTGCATTGTGTCACATTGTTTTGCATTGTGTTATTTTGTGATCTGTTGTATTGTGTCTTGTGTGCTATTCCATATTGTGTTGTGTGTGTTGCGTTTTGTCTTATTTTGCTGTTTTTTGTGTTGTGTCATAATGTTGTTTTGCTGCTGTGTACTGTATTGTCTTATTGTGTTGTGTTGTTTTATATTGTGTCATGCTATTGTGTATTCTGTCATATATGTTGCAATATTGTGTTGTGTATTGTGTTATGTTACTGAGTTGTAATGAGTTGTTTTGCATTTTATCATATTGTGTTGTATGACGTTTTGTGTTGCTATTGTGCTTTGTGTTGTGTTAAGTTGTTTTGCAATGTGTCATGTTGTCTTGTGTGTTTCATTGTTTTGTGTTGTGTATTGTGTTGTTGTTGAGTTATTTTGAGTTGTTTAGTGATTTGTTCTTTTGTATTGTGTCTTGTGTGCTATGCCATATTTTTGTGTGTGATGTTTTTTTTTGTTGTGTATTGTCTTATTGTGTTGTGTTATATTGTTGTGTTCTGTCATGTAATGTTGTGTGTTATATTTTTGAGTAACAGTATATTACTTTTTCTCTGTGTGTTGCATTGTTATTTTGCATTGTTATGTGTCCTATTGTCTTGTGTGTTGTATAAGTTTGTGTTGTGTTGTTGTGTTATATTGGGTTTTTGTGTTGTGCTCTGTTCCATTGTCTTGTGTTGTGTGATGTGTTGTATTTTTTATCTTGTTATGTTTTCTATTGTGTCATCATGTTGTTTTGTTGTGTGTGTTGTGTGCTATATTGTCGTATTGTGCTCTGTTAAATTGTTGTGTCATATCATCTTTTTGTTATGTTTTGTGTTGTTATATTGTGTTTTATTGTTGTGTTCTGTCATATTATGTTGTGTGCAGTTTTGTTGTTGTTTTGTATTGTGTTATGTTATTAAGTAATATTGAGTTGTTTTGTGTTATGTTGTATTGTGACTTGTTTTGTGTTGTATCATATTGTGTTGTAATATGTTGTGTCATCTTGTGCTGCATTGTGTTGTTATTTAGTGTTATTGCATTGTGTTGTGTTGTATTGTAGATTGTTGTGTTTAGTTTGTGTCATTGTACTGACTTCTCATTAGTTAGTTTGCATGAGTATCTGTGTGTCTGTTCTAGATTCAGTTTATCTTTGCTTTTATGAGCGGTGAGATCTCATTGGCCGCTCTCCTGAATCATCCCTCAGAAGCGCGGGAGAAATCCCCCAAGTTTCCAGATTTTAAAACATGCCATATCCCACGGGACAGAAAATCTCTGAAGTTTTAAGTGTACTTTTTGTGCTTGCAGCAGCTGAAAGGATTCAATTAACTGGTGAATTCCAGGCCAAGGTTAAACAACCGGCTGCCAAACAAGACGACTTCAAAGGGAAAGTCCGAGCATCAGCAGCCGCTGTGAGGTTATTTATGACGGTCCTGTCACTTCTGAAGAGCTTTAATCAGATCGGCTGGCATGCTAACAGGCCCGGGACACTAAATGCCTCACCGCGGGACACAAACAAAGGCTGCTTTTGTTCAACTAGCTGTTGCGTTAACATAAACCCAAACATGAATGCATTTAGCTTTGCATAGGAAATAAAAAACACAAATGAGATCTCTTAAATATCTCAGTTTTTTTTACCCTAGACAGCAATGAAAATAAATGGAGATGAAATTAAGAGTGTTTTGTTGTTCAGATGTTTTTCCTGAGAAAACGTTCATGGTAAATACTAAAAATCTGAGACAAAGTTGATACCTCAATGAATCATAACTAAGAGCAACATCTGAGTCACACTTCTGTGTGTGTGCAACACTATATTCTATATAGTGAACGCCCCTCGACAAACATGGTCCTGGACCACCGCAGCAAAAGAAAGACAAGAGTCCCGCATTCAAACTGTCGCCCACTGTTTGACCCCTGAGCCTGTCAAAAGATCTCTTCTCAATGCAAAGAGAAAGAAGTGCAAAAAAAGGAAAACATCACATTTCCCGTAAGGCGGGAAGGGAGGAGGGGGGTTTTGGGAAGCTTAGTGAGTCATCACTTTTACCCCCATCCCGTCCCTCTCTCTCTCTCTCTCTCTCGCTCTGCTCCATCATGTTCACAATCGGGGCCAAATCAGTCTCTTACTGCTTCGCTGACTTTCAAACACACACATGTTGTTTTTAATGTGTGTTTGCGTGATTGTAGGTCTGCAGCTGCTGTGGTTTAGTAACTATAGAAATAGACTCTACACACACACACTCTTGTAAGTACTCTAAATGCTGCTATATTTAGGTGTTTCATAATATCCGATGTATGTAGGCTGAACATGTCAGGACAGACTGCAGGTTTTGTGTTCAAAAACACTTAGAGCGCAACAGCATGCAGAGGTCTTGAGATGCGCTTTTAAATATCAAACCATTTTTAACTTCATATGCTAAAATGCAATTCAATGGCAAAAGATTTAATGCATGTGTACATACAATGAAACAATAACACAGACAGAATGCAAGACATGTCTTCAAAAGCGTTCAACAGACACATGCTAATGCAACAGAACACAGTGTAAAATCAGCGATATGTGACGCACGCGGCCAAAAATGTTCATACACCAACAATGAAAAAATTATCATGGATGGAAACACAACAAAGTGATGCACTCTTGCATTCAACAGCTATATGCAGTGCAACTCCAAAGCGACTTACAGAGCACTTATTACAGGGACAATCCACCCAGAGCAACCTGGAGTTAAGTGCACAATGGCGGTGGCTGTGGGGATCGATTCATCTGCTGGATGGATTGAAAGAAAATGTAACAGAACTGGGGTCACAAGGTTTTAAAAGTTGAACTACTTTTAACTCTGTTTTAACTAAAACACAGAACTGGCGCAAGATGCTCAAAAATGAGCTAGGTGAGATGCAACGCAACAGCCAAAAAAGTCTGACAAATGTCCATGAAGAACAATTGAAATAAATCACAGGTCCAGTGCAGGAATGTGTCTTATGAGAACACCCCTTAAGAGTGCACACACACTAGACTCTTACTTCTAGATCTTACTGCATTAGTAGACATTTGAACACACTCTGTCGTAGGCAACCTTTGACCAATGATAATTTCAAACAGGTGCATTTAATTCTTCTTTCAGAAATCAAATTCTCTTTGATTTTAAACTTATCGGCTCTCTTCACACCCTCAAAACACATCTTACCATCTTTTAAACATCAGAGCTTTCTCTAGAGCGTAAACAGCCTAACACATCTTATCTTTGTTGTTGTTTGATTCTCTGAGTCCTTGCAGATGGCTGTGGGAAAAAACCTTTTAAAAGTGCATTTACCGAAATCTAAAAGCCACACGACAGAGTCCCGCCTCAATCTTAGCTGCTCCCTTTGGAGTTGGTCCTATTTCTGGAGCTAACGTTTGCAGAAACCATCAAAGCCCCATTATTTCACTCTTTTATGGCATATTTGTGGCTTCTGTTGTTGTTGTGTGATGAAATTGGTCACAGCGCAAACCGCGGAACCCACAAACTCCAATTAGAGTGCTTATCACATGCGCTTTATGAGGTCAGACCCATCACATGACCCACCCACGGCTAAAACTGAAGCAGCGTTGTGCTCAGGTCACCATGGGTTACGGGCACACTTGGACACATGTAAACATGCATGCTGTGACTAATTTTGATCATGAGGCCAAAACTAGTGGGCAAAGATCTGTGTTGGATGCCCAAAGGTTGCGGGTTCAAAGCCCACAAGAGTTGATTCATGAACTATTATAATCAACAAAACAATTAACACTGCAAGGGAGCGATGCAACCAAACAACACTAGAATCAAATAAAACTAGAATGTCCCATTATTATCAACAAGTTATACTACAAGTTGCTCTTGTTATACTCATTGGCAGTTTGTAGTATAGACACCTTTGTTAATTATAACGGGAAAATTATAGTTTTGTCTTGTTGTGTCGACAGTTTGCAGTACAGACAAATTCGTTGTTTTTCTCCCGCTAATTCAGGGCAAACACGTCTTGACCCGATCAGACAGCACCACCACGTTAGCGTACATGAACCGTCAAGGCGGCGTATGCTCCCGTCCCATGTCACAGCTCGCCCAGCGACTCAAGTCGCTGCGTGTCACTCACATCCCGGGCAACCTCAACGTGGTAGCGGATGCACTATCATGACAACGCTTGCCCAGTGGAGAGTGGAGGCTTCACCCCCAGTCGGTCCAGCTGATTTTGGAGCGGTTCGACAAGGCCCAGGTAGACCTGTTCACCTCCCAAGAAACCTCCAACTGCACACCCTGGTACGCCCGAACGGAGGCTCCCCTCGGGACAGACGTGCTGGCACACGGCTGGCCCACGGGGTTGCACAAGTATGCATTTTCCCCAGTGAGCCTACTTGCACAGGTGCTGTGAAAGGTCAGGGAGGACGGGGAACAAGTCATTCTAGTGGCTCCCTATTGGCCCACTCGGACTTGGTTCTGGGATCTCGTACTCCTCCCTGGCGAATTCCACCTTCTTTCTCAGGGATGGGGCACCCTCTGGCATCTGCACCCAGACCTCTAGAACCTCCACGTCTGGCCCCTGATAGGGCATGGAAGATCTAGCTGGACTACCACCTGCTGTTGTAGACATGATCAACCAAGCCAGAGCTCCCTCTACCAGGCAACGTTACGCCCCGAAGTGGCGCTTGTTCGCAAATTGGTGTTCTTCCTGGTCTGAAGACCCGCAGAGATGCGCAGTTCAGTCAGTGCTTTCATCCCAGCAGGAGAGGTTGGAGGGGAGGCTAACCCCCGTCCACCTTGAAGGTGTAGGTAGCTGCCATCACGGCCCACCACGACGCAGTAGATGGCAAGTCTTTGGTTAAGTGTGACTTGATTATCAGGTTCCTAAGAGGCGCCCGGAGATTGAATCCCTCCCAGCCAAGCCTGTCACACCCAGGCCGTGCCCGCCCCCTTGCGGGTCCGAGCACACTTGACAAGAAGTGTGGCATCCTCGTGGACACTGGCCAAAGGCGCCTCCCTAGCAGACATATGCAGAGCAGCGGGTTGGGCACCAAATACCTTTACGAGATTTTACAATCTCAGGGTTGAGTCGGTTTTGTCCCGTGTATTCTCAGGTCCGAGCCGGTAGAACTCGGTACACGCTGACAAACTGATTGGGTGGACCGCTTGCACATAGTGCCCTTTCCCTCCACTGAGGTAATACCGTGCGCCTTTACCCCAGGAGCTGCTTCTTTAGCCGCTTCTTCAACACAACGTCGAAGTGAGTGACAGACGGAGAATGTTTAGGTTACGGATGTAACCTCCGTTCCCTGATGGAGGGAACGAGAAGTTTTGTCCTCCCAGCCACTTCGCTGAACCGAGCCACTGTTGCGGCCGAACCTCATTGTCGGCTCCTCAGAAAAATCCTGAATGAAACAGAGGCATTTACCTCCCTTTATACCCATATGTCCGGGGGCGGAACAGAATAGACACCTTCATTGATTATAACGGGAAAATTATAGTTTTGTCGTGTTGCGTCGACCGTTTGCAGTATAGACAATTTCGCTGATAATAATGGGAAAGTTATAGTTTTGTCGCATTGTGTCGACAGTTTGCAGTATAGACAACTCTGTTGATTAGAGCTTGAATGTTCTAGTTTTGTCATGGTGTGTCATCGGTTTGCTTTATAAGCCCATTGTACAAAGGTGCCTCTGTTTGTTCCTGGCAGGCATTAGATGCCCTGTAAGTCTGAGTACCCTGCCAGGAACCACCTGAAGCACCTCTCTCACCGTGGCTCTATAAACACCTTATTTGATCAGAACAGGAGCTTTACAGTTTTATTGTGTTGTGTCACTATATTGCAGTACAGACATCTTTGTTAATTATAACTAGTGTTCTAGTTTTGTTGCATTACATCACTAGTTTGCAGTATAGACCCCTTATCTTAATTGATTATAACAGCAGCATTCTTATTTTTTTTGCTAGACACTTTGGAAAAAAACAAATTGACTTATCAGTAAATAGATGAGTCATTATGTATGATGTGATTCAGGTGTGCACAGGTCTTAGTCACCTTCTTGCTGTCAGTAAATGCTATCTGTCTAGGAAATTCTGTCCAAACAAGCAACATCATCACAAAACCAACCAAGCTATAAGGTTTTAGACAGATGTGAGCATTTATTCTGTTGTGTTTTGCCAGTAATAATTTAAACATCTCTGAAATAGAACCACAACACATCCCGAGCTAATGACGGAAGCCAATCTTCTTTATAGAGATTCCAGTAAAAGCAATTCAAAACCAGCCAAATGCACACACACACACACACACACACACACACACACACACACACACACACACACACACACACACACACACACACACACACACACACACACACAAAGACATTACTGTAACAACTAATTCATGTTGTTCAGTTAACTGCTGAAGAAGTAGAGCCACAGTTTTCCTTTTTCTTATTGAAAACAAAATGTGCAGCTGCAATGTGACACACAGACACTTAAACATATACATTTGCACAAGACACATCCTCTGGTACGGTGAGCCTTTTCTACAGCACACTTAAATGAGTCACAGCCTGGTGTGTCTTACATTTACACTCCCGAGAGAAAGCGAAATGATTATTGACATGCCGCAGCTGCGATATAGAATCGCTGAATCACTGATTATGCTCATAATAACCAAATGCAATATCATATCTGTGTGTATGTGAATGTGTAATTATCTGCAGATTGCTACTGATCCAAATGTGAGAGCTGGAATAAACACACAATCTTTCTCTATTTCTCCCTTCAATCCTCCATCTACCCGACTTTTCTGAAAGATACACATACTTGTTGGGGTACAGGTTAGAGTGACCCAAAGTGATTTACCAAGTTGATCACATTTCAGCATTAACATACTGTGCTGGATTAACCAATCATAGCCCCCACAAACTCTAACCCTAAAATTGGATTGGTTGATAGGAATGGTGCTCCAGGAACAGAATTGGACCCTTTTCACATTTCTAGGGTTTGAACATGGAAGTATATTATAGCGGGTTAAACTTCTATAGTGGTGAAAGGGAGACCACAGCAAATATATTTTTGGTGTTACCTTCAATGAATATAACAGTATAAATAATACAAGTATTTTAGTTCTGTCACATTGTTTGCTTGAAGCTTAGAAAGTATCGTTGATTACAATGGAAGTACTTCCACTGTACACTTGCTTGCAGAGTAAAAAGTACAATTTACTATATCAGAAAGTTTTTTGTCGTGACACTCAGTTGCAGCGTAGAAAGCTTTGTCAATTACAATGGAAATATTTGGATTTTTGTCGTGTTGCTCGCTAGCAGCATAGAAAGTTTTATCAAATATAACGGAAGTATATCATTTTTGTGAGGCCCGCTTGCAACAGTGATGCCCGCTTTTATTTCTCCCCAATTTGGGATGTCCAATTCCCAATGCGCTCTAAATCCTCGTGGTGGCGTAGTGACTCAATCCGGGCCAACTGACCAATGAAAAGACTAAACTATAAACAAGATAACAAAGCTAAATGAAATTTAACCAATGAAAACAAGACGCATGAACATGGAGGGAAACAGGAATCACATGACTAGGGAACACATGAACCAGGAACTAGAATTTGGACCGTGGAGCTGAGGCGGGCCTGGACCATGGAGCAGAGGCAGGCCTGGACCGTGGAGCAGAGGCGGGCCTGGACCTTGGAGCAGAGGCGGGCCTAGACCATGGAGCAGAGGCGGGCCTGGACCGTGGAGCAGAGGCGGGCCTGGACCTTGGAGCAGAGGCGGGCCTGGACCTTGGAGCAGAGGCGGGCCTGGACAGTGGAGCCGAGGCGGGCCTGGACAGTGGATCAGAGGCGGGCCTAGACCATGGAGCAGAGGCGGACCTGGACCGTGGAGCAGAGGCGGGCCTGGACCTTGGAGCAGAGGCGGGCCTGGACCTTGGAGCAGAGGCGGGCCTGGACAGTGGAGCCGAGGTGGGCCTGGACAGTGGATCAGAGGCGGGCCTAGACCATGGAGCAGAGGCGGACCTGGACCGTGGAGCAGAGGCGGGCCTGGACAGTGGAGCAGAGGCAGACCTGGACAGTGGAGCAGAGGAGCAAAGTCGTGGAAGGTGGAGCCATGGGAGACTCGAGGGGCGAAGCCATGGCAGGCGGAGCCATGGTAGGCTCAATACTAAGAGTCTTGGATGACTGGGAAAAGACCTCAGTGGTTGTGGGCATGGACAGAGACTTGGAAATGACCTCTGTGGTCATTTAAATGGACAGAGAATCTGAGACGACATCTGTGGTTGTGTACATGGGCAGACGCTGGCTCGTCGACCATGACGTGGGACTCAGGCTCGGCATCCGCCTCCCCTACAGTGAAAGTAGAACCAATCATCTGCAGGGCAAGGTCAATATACTGAGCCAGGGCGTAAGTACTCCGACCGCCAGGCATCAGGGAAGAAATTGGATCACTCACACCTGCTTATGAAAAATACCTTGAGGGCTACCTTATTAGCCCATCCGGCAGGCCAGAGTGCAGAAGTCCTCCACATAGTCCTCCAGGGGACGATCCTCCTGATGTAGGCATAGGAGTTGTATTGCTGGGTACATTTGTGTCGGTCAGGTATTCTGTATCACTGCTGGAAACAGGCAGACGAAGAGACGATGGTGAAGTGATGAACCCAAGAGAAGTTTGTTTCCAAACGTGATATCCATAAACCCTGACTGCCAATGTGAACAAAACATAACCATGAACTTGACTAGACTTGACTTGACTTGACATGACTTGACCGTAGACTTGACATAAACAAAACATGACTTGACTTGACTTAAACTTGACATGGCTTGACTAACAAAGTTACATACACGATACCTGACAACGGTTAATGGAAACATGAGGGCTTAAATACTTGGACATGGGAGAACACATGACAAAGAGGACCAAAGACAAGACTAAACTATACATTTATATAAATTATTGCTGAGCTAACCAGGCCCCCTAGAGAAAACTTTCTTTCTTTGTGTGTTGCTCACACAAAGCATCGAAGGTTTCTTTGATTATAACAGAAGTGTTTTAATTTTGTCGTGTCGCTCGTAGCATATAAAGTGTTGTTGGTTATAACAGAAGTATCTTAGTTTTACAATGTCGCTCGCTTGCAGCGTAAGAAATCTTTGAGTTTCACATAGATTTTCCTCTGTTTGGATTTAATATTCAAATGCCACATAACTGATGTTTGGAGCTGAACCCCCAGCACAGCTTGTGTGGGTGTTTGTGCAGGAAAAACTCTCTCTTTCTGTCTCTGGAGGCTCAGATTGCTCGGGTGACCACATTACCGATGCTCTTCAATGACTCACGGATCTGAATCACACGTGCTGCGGTCGACTCACAAAGACACAGAAGCCGCAGATAAGCACCATGTTTGACAGATGGAGGCACATGCTAAACACCCATACACTACGTTTGAAAAAAGCCTGCTTTACAGAACAACATCAAACAGAATGCAAAGAAAGACGCAGTCATTGATCTTCAGTTTAAGCTTTGAGCTGTGATTGGCAGGGACTCTTTAAAGGGGAAGGAAGTTAAGGCACGCAGAAGCTGCCTAAGAGGAAAAGAATTTCACAGACCATTATAGTCGACAGCCCGATACATTTATAATGATCAAGGCCGTTCTCTTCCACTCTGGATGAGCACTTTTGTCTATCTGTACCTCATTAACATTCCTGATTTTATAACAGTCCTTTCCTGAATTCATGGACACTTTCCTGAACGAGTCTCAAAATCGACTCAAATGTGGACTGTAGAATAAAATGAGTTAATTTGTGTCATCCATGGAGAGTATAAAGCTATAAAAGGAATGTGGAGAGCACATCCAGACTTTGGCATCTGGTCAAATCTGAGTACAGTTTGAGAGTTAAATGACAAAACTACAATTGGAAAAACATATTTTAGGGTTACAGTTAGTTTGTAGTAATTACAACGAGCTTTATTCCAAAACAGTAGAATTCTGTGGTAACTTCTCATATAAATAGTGTAAATGTGTTTGTTTTTGTGTGTTATTCTATGTTGTCCCTTCATTGAGGTCTGACCTGCAATCATGGTTGTCCTGTAAGACAATGTGTGTGTGTGTGTGATGTTCATATATTCCATAGAAGTGAGTAAGCAATGATGGAAACCCCTACAGTTTTAAAATGTACCCATTTGTCTTTCCTAACACACACACACACACACATACACACACAACACACACACACACACACACACACACACACACACACACACACACACATGCTCTTCATGCCAGGTTCTCTCTTGGTGTTGTCTATTACTGTTGTGATATTCATTACTAAATTATTCAGAACTTCTATATAACCAGGTTGAATTTTGAGTTTCTTTAATGGGCTGATAAATGCACATGTAATAACTAACACAAAACTACAATATCTGTGCCAACCACAAATAACATTAAGATGAGCTCATAGTGTGTGTGTGCAAATGGAAAGAGAATGAAATCATGTGTCTCCCCCTGTGAATCTCCTTGCGCTTGTACAAGTCTTTATTGACTGAAATCAGAAATCAGGCACCGATGGCAGTCATCAGGAACTTTCCTTTCTTGTAAAGGTCTTTTAAAGCACATTTCAGGTGGCATTTTACCTCTGAAAGTCACGTTGGCTTTGACTGCCTGTCCTGCTGCTTTCAGATCACGGATGATGAATTGTAATGAATACGAGCAGTTAATATAAGCCCCTTGTGTAACAACAGACAACAATGTAGCTAAATAAAGGTCATTTATTTATCAGTACAAAGAGTATCGATAGGCCTACTTTGTACATTTTAGGCTTAAGACTATGAAGGAAATGTAATTTGCTTCCATGACTTCCACTGGTGTTAACTTCACTACATAGTGATGACGAGCTCAAGTTCAAGGCTATTTTCTGATTTTTTTAGGGGAAAAAAGTTCAAAGAAACTGTCAGTGTATGTAGACAATGCACATGGGGCACATCCTTCTTGTGATTTTATTATCTTGACCTGTGCTGTAACGTGATATTACCACTCATTCTTCTTTTCTGGCTTCTATTAAAGACGCTTTTCATAGGTAGACCGTTAATTCTAAGCGGTTATTTTTAGGTATGAAGTCTGTTGTTCAGAATATTCCCCTTCTGTGCATAAGGGACCGTCTGAAAGCGCCGAACACTGGAGCTCTTAATAATCACCACATGAAGCATAACTAAAAGTGACACAAATACAACAATAATAGCATAAATAAAAGAAGCACAACAGCAAAATAAAAACATATCGGCATCATTTATTTCACTGCAGGGAACTCAAGTGCTGTATTTTATCATAGTTTTACTTTTAGACACAGATTACTCACCTTGCTGAATAATCCTCACATCCGACAGAAACTCTGAAAATAAGCCATCGGAAAGATTATTTTGTGACCTTTTGAGTCTTACTTAAACGCATTTTTGGATGGCAGACAAACCGTTTGTAAAAGGCTTGTCAGGTTTTCTCAAGAATTATCTGGGGAACTAATTCAAACTGATGCAAAGAAGTCAGAGTGAAAATATGAGACAAGAATATGAATATCTAACACCAATACTGTTGCCATACTACACACACACACATAACACATACACACACACACACACACACACACACACACACACACATACACACACACACACACACACACTCACACACACACACACACACACACACACACACACACACACACACACACACACATGTTGTGTTTCCATGTTTTATGGGGACTTTCCATAGACATAATGGTTTTTATACTGTACAAACTTTATATTCTATCCTCTAAACCTAACCCTACCCCTAAACCTAACCCTCACAGAAAACATTCTGCATTTTTACATTTTCAATAAAACATTGTTTAGTATGATTTTTAAGCGATTTGAATTATGGGGACACTAGAAATGTCCTCATAAACCACATTTATAGCATAATACCCTTGTAATTACCAGTTTGTAACTTACAAAATTGTCCTCGTAAATCACAAAAACACACACACTCACACACACACACACACACACACTCACACACACACGCACTCACACACACACACACACACACACACACACTCACACACACACACGCACTCACACACACACACACACACTCACACACTCACACAACACATACTCACACACACACACTCACACAACACACACACAACACATACTCACACGCACACACACTCACACAACACATACTCACATACACACACCCACACACACAACACATACTTACACACACACACACACACAACACATACACACTCACACACGCACACACACACACACACACATACACACACACAACACATACTCACACACACACACACACACACTCACACAACACATACTCACACACACACACACACAAACAAATTGTCCTCGTAAATCACAAAAACACACACACACAACACATACTCACACACACACTCACACAACACACAAACAAACACACACACACATACTCACACATAGACACACACACTCACACACACACACAAACACAGTTACACAACACATACTAATACACACACTCACAGACACACAAACACACACACACATATTCACACAACACATACTCACACACAACACACACACACGCACAGACACACACACACACAACACACACACAAAGAAACAACACACACACAACACACACACAAAAACACAACACACACACAACACTCACAGACACACACAAGTTTCTAATGTATGATGGCATAAGGGTTATACACATAAGTAAACAGTGAGTCTACATAAAGGCAATTACATTTAGACTGTATTATTTCACATGTTATTATTCAGAAAAACAAGTGGTGCAAGTTGGCTTTTATAAAATGTTCAAAGATCTAACATAATAAAAAAATTACTGTAATTGATATAAAATCTCTTTTATGAGAATGACCTGGCCATGAAGGCAGCAAAAACACAGTGGCAAATAATGCATAACAGAAAACAATTGGCAGGGAAAAAAGTTCTGGTACGCGTCTGAGTTTCTATTTTTCCAGCATAAAAGCAGATCCTCGTCCATTGGCAGGCATAACTCCAACAAGAACTGAAAACCAATAAACTGTAATTCAATAAGAATCCAAATATTACAAGTAGTGCCACACTTGACTTCACACTTGGCCAAAGACGTCATATCCAACACATCGACAGCGCCCCTCAGTGGACTCAACTGTAACTGCGAGATTTAATAGTAAATTATAAATGTAGTGATGTTCACGGCAGGCTCAAGTGAAAATCAATATGCGATATTTGAGTAGTGTTTTTAATAGTCGATTAACTTGTGCAGAATGAGTACTCGATTAATCACCTCCCTAATCGTGATATACAAAAAGAAAAATATTATAAAGAACTTGTAAAGGGATTCCGATGGGCAAGGAGGAGGCAAGAACCGGCTTGACAATATAAATAATAGTTTTAATGATAAACTTAAAAGACAACATAAACACACACATGACGGACATGTCTGTAAACGATCTCTCTCTCCCGCATGATCCTCTGCAGTCGACCTTTGTCCCTCTCGGAGGCGTGATTAGCCTAATACGGGACCGGGTGTGTAGGATCACGACTTATGTTACTAATGGCTCTAACAGTGTCATGTTTATTCTGTTGGTTCATGTTTTTTATGTCTTTTATTTTGAAAATCTAGTTCCTGTCGTTATGTCATGTGATTTCCTGTTCCCTCGTGTGATCTTGTCATGTGTATCCCATGTTCATGTGTCTTGTTTTCATTACTTTGTTATTCCTCTTGCCTTTTCATTGGTTAAAGTTAATTAATCTTGTTATCTTGTTTATAGTTTAGTCTTGTCATTGGTCATCTTTGTCATGTGTTTTCCCATGTCCAAGCATTTAAGCCCTCATGTTTCCATTGTCCTTTGTCAGGTATCGTGTATGTAACTTTGTTGTATCTTC